>NC_057720.1:85972204-85999724 GCF_004010195.1 Chiloscyllium plagiosum | reverse complement strand
CCTTTTTGAAATACCTGGACACAGATTTATCTGCCACACTAACAAGGGCTTTTATATAGCCGTAACGATTGTGTTTCATGAGTCCAATATCCAGGGAGGAGGAACTGTGAATGTATGAGTGTTTTGTTTGGCTGGGCTGAGTTATTACTATTTATTTGTTTGTTGTTAGGTATTTATTTATTTAGTTAAATAGCTAGTTTGGGTTTTTTTTTAAATTTTATACTTCTCTACATATGTTTATACATTCGTATAGGAGGGTGGGTTGGGGAATTCTTTATATTATTTGGGTTTAGTTTTGTACTATTTTTGTATTGTTTTCAATTGCATTGTTTTGTATTTGTTGTATTTAAAAATCTATTTTTTTCTTAATAAAAATATATTATATAAAAAAATAGCTAGGAGTAAAATATTAATCAAAAAAATCAAGTCCGAAATATGGAAATAGCACACATTTTGAATAACTATTGCTGTGGGAGAGGACAATACATTCAACATTGCAGGACAATTGAAAATGAATCAAGAACAGGAACTCGCTAAAGGAAGCATGAGCAAGAAAGCGATACTGGAAAGAAATAACAGCAGGAACAAACCTCCAGGAGTTGATGGCTTCTACCTCAGGGTTTTATGGGCCGTACATGAAAAAAAAATTATAGTTATTTAGCTATAATCTTCCAAAGTGTTGCTGATCCACGAAATACCCCTTAACACTGAAAAATTAAAGGTGTAATTCCAAAATTTGAGAAAGGTGATAGAAACTATGAACACTTTCCTCTAATATCTGTCGTTAGAAAATTACTGGAATTACAAGCTGAACATTTTGAAAAATTTGATCACTGCCAATCGATATAGATTTATAATGGGGCAGGTCATGTCTAACAAAAAAAAATTAATTTTCAGAGTCTAACCAATAGGGGAAAATCCAGGAGTATGGTTTATATAGACTTCCAGCAGGTAGTTAACAAGATAACTGATAGGTATGTAAACTGGACACAAGTGTACAATCCTACAACAGCCTGTGGAGGACTTTGGTTTGTCACTATGTTTATTAATATCTAAAGTAATGCAATAGAGATCCATGTAACGAGTCTGCCAACAACTCAATGTTTGATAGCATATAGAAGTAAAAGATTAAACAGGGACATTGACAATTTGGATAAAATGAAAACAGACTGATTTAGGACTGAAAAGTTTAACCTCTTCTACTTTAGACCAAAACAGAGTAGATTTAAATTCTAATGCGCAAAAAAAAAGTGGTTACCCAAGGAGAATTAGGGCTCCAGGCACTCAAATCACTAGAATGAAGAATTCAGGACCAAAAAAAAATCCAGATGACTAATTGGAATGTTAGTCCTCATAACCAGGAGCTACAATGTAAAAGGAAGTTTGGCTAAAGCCATACAAAGTCTTGTTTAGGCCATGTTGGAGGCACTGCAAACAACTCTGGTTACAACTGCTTCGAAAATATATACCATACATCGAAATAATACTGTGGAGTGTCACCAGAATAGTACCATGACTCAAAGCATTAAATGATGAGGAACATTGACATAGGTTCTTTACTCAGAGTAGTAAGGCCATGAAATGCCCTGCCTACAACAGTAGTAAACTCGTCAACATTAAGGGCATTCAAATGGTCATTGGATAAACATATGGTTGTTAATGGAGTAGTGTAGGTTAGGTGGGCTTTAGATTGGTTTCACAGGTCGGCGCGACATCGAGGGCCAAAGGGCCTGTACTGTGCTGTAATGTTCTATGTTTTATGTTCTATGAACTAGGCTGATATTCCCTGGGTTGTAGAAGGCCGAGGGATAATTTGATTAAAGGTTTTAGGAAATGACATTGTCCATTGATGGGAAGGGCTAGGATAAGGGGGGGTCTTAAGCTTAAAATTAGAATTCAGCCAATCAGCAGATAAGTTCAAAATTGTATCTTCAAGCGGGTAGCAGAAGTGTGGAACTCACTTCCACAAAGATAAGTAGGCACTAACTCAATGAGTCATTCGAAATCTTGTTACAATCTTAGGAAAGGCCAATAAATGTTAAAAAGAGGAATTCCCATGAAGCCGATGGACAGATGTCCTTTTTAAAATCTTTTACTGTAACAAATGACCTGCTGATTCTTCTTGAGTTCTCTGCCCAATAGCAGGGTCAACCCACAGTTCCACAACCTGTATGGATGGTAGGGCTGGAATGGCAGACCTCAAATACACCCTGGATGGAATGGGAAGTGAAGCCAAATCTGTTAGTACCACAGACCTACACCAACATGTTCAGCCAACTGCCTTCCCCTCAAGGCTTCAACTTTGTTGGCACTATACACTGGACAAGTGTGCTGTATTGAACTGAATTTAATTTAATTCAATTCATTGTCACATGTACCGAGGCACAGTGAAAAGCTTTGTCTTGCGAGCAATACAGGCAGATCACAGAGTTAAGTAGCGTAGGTAAGTAAATAATAGGTAAACAGTGGCAAAAACAAAAACACAGGTACAGGCGAATGTTAAGAGTTTGTGAGTCCATTCAGTATTCTAACAACAGTAGGGTAGAAACTGTTTTGAAACCGGCTGATGGATGTGTTCAAGCTTCTGTATCTTCTCCCTGATGGCAGAGCTTGTAGAAAAACTTTGTCAGGGTGGGATGGATCTTTGAGAATGCTGTCGGCCCTTCCTTGGCAGCTGGCCTGGTAGATGAATTCTATAAATGGGAGGTTGGCCTTTGTGATTGTCCGGGCTGAGTTCACCACTCTCTGTAACCATCTCCGACCTTGAATGGAGATCACCAGGTAGTGACTGTAGCTATGGAGAGTGATGGCAGACGCTCCAGTTCCTTCACGTCACACGGCCAACACAAGAATCTCTCCTGCTCTTCTCGGCTGCCATATGTTGAAGGGATTTACAAGTTGATACTTAACCTGGTCAATCACATTATGGAATGCACCTTCTTTGGCTACCAAGCCCTGGAGAGGATCTTGAACCTCAAAGGGCCCTATCCACTGTGCCACAAGTCCTCCGTCTGACAAGTGAAATAAAATCAACATAATGCTACGATTAAGCTGAAGGATATCTTAAACAAGCTGCTAGATTTCAGTTGAATACTTGCATTTTTCGTTTTCTTAAGCAGTCCCTCAGGTTTGAGGATGACTTCTCTCCATTCTGGTGAAATGGATTTTGAGATGGCTGGTAAGTCAAATGCGTGGCTGACAGATTCTGCCACATGCTGGTGAAGTACTACCTCTACTTCCCCTGATCTGATTTCAGTTGGTTGATTATTGTTGTCCCATGTACCAAGGTACAGTGAAAGGTTTTACTTTGCGTCCAGTACAGGCAGATCAGATCATAACAAAGTGCATTAGGATAATAGATCAGAGTGAAGAATACCATGCTACTAGCTGCAGAGAAGGTGCAGAAAGAGAGCGAGACCAAACTTCAATCTAAAATTTGAGAGGCCCATTCAGAATTCTGATAACAGCAGGGAAGAAACTGTCCTTAAATCTGTTTTATATGTTCTGCCTGATGGAAGAGGGTAGAAGAGAGTGTAACTGGGGTGGGCGGGGTCTTTGATTCTACTGGTTGCTTTCCCGAGAGAGGAGGAAGTATAGATGGAGTCAATGGATGGAAAGCCGGTTTGCATGGACTGGGCTATATTCATAACTCTCTGTAATTTCTTGCAGTGTTGGGAAGAGCAGTTGCCAAACCACGCTGTGATGCATCTAGATAGGATGCTTTCTATGGTGCATCCATAAAAATGAGTAGGAGTCATTGTGGACATGCCGAATTTCCATAGCCTCCTGAGGAAGTAGAGACATTGTTCTGCTTCCTTGAGATTGCCCTGGTCCACCCATGTCAACACCGATTCTTCATGATCATCACTCCCAGGAACTTAATGCTCTTCACCTCAGCAACACTGATACAGACAGGGGCATGCCCTCCACTCTGCTTCCTGAAGTCAATAACCAGCTCTTTCATTTTGCTGACATTGATGGAGAGATTCTGCAGGTTCCTGACAAAGTCTCTCAATTTGTTTAGGTGCCTCTCCAAATGTGCTTTCTCCTTTTGGTCAGTTACAAACCAGCGCAATGTGATCTCTTTTAAGGCCACCTGCAAGCATTTTCACAATCCTCCTGGGAGTCTCACCACTACATCTGAGTTCTGAATGAAGTAGTTGCTTTGGATGTCTAGTGTCAGGCATGTGAATGACAACCGCAAAGCTGGTTTTAAGTTATTATCGCTTTGATCTTGAGTATGTTGGCTTGGGAGAGGACACTAGTGTTGGAGTGCTATTCTTGCCATGGGAATTGGAGGATTGAGAGGGTACTGATAGTTGTACCTCTCCAGTCTGTTGAAGTGCTTACTGCCCAATTAACTACAATCTTAGTCTCAGGTTGATACACAAACAAAAACTCACATAATTAAAAATACTGACATTAATCACTGTACAAACGTGACACCAAGTGAAATCTCAATCTTTCCAATTATTATACAAGATCCTTCACTTCCAACTCAATTGTTTTAGCCTTAAGCTGTATTCACCAAAAGCCTTTTTCTATCTGAAGTCCCTGGACACAGTTAACACTGACCAAGAACACATCCATGAATCACTCAGTTCATGATAATCCTAATGGCAAAAGATTCTCAGAGTCCATCTTCTCCACCTCCTTTAAACAGCATTATGGGCTCCAGCAGTGTTGATACAGCATCAATGAGTCTTGCTGAATTGACAGTCCCTCACCCTTCCAGCCCCCGGTTCTTGGCTCTTTCCATATTATTCCAATCATTTTCTTTTAGGTTAGCATAGATCCAGTGATGAGGACATGGCCACGGGGCGATGGTAGGTCTGGGTGGAGGACAGCATGGAAGATCAGGTATCAGACTGGAGGCAGGAATGGATAGATTTAGTCAGTTCAGCGATGGGGGCAAATTTAACAAACTGGGAAGCAACATGCACCACTTTCTTAAAACGCTAATCAAGCACGTGAAAGCTCCTTTGTACAAAGAATTTCCATTAGGTTCACTTCAGACGGATGCCAGTAGTGCAATCTGAAATGGATGGGCTTTGATACCATGCCCAGTTTAAGAATATCACAAGTTTTCAGTGAATTTCCAGCACATTTTGTACTATGGTACCATTGGCCACTCAAAGTTTTGCACTTATCAAAATGTAGAGCAAACTCGGTCAATCCTTATCTGCACGACTGACCAATCAAAATGGAAAGTGTTTGAGATACACTGCAAATAATCTGGACGGATACCTCCACGCAATACTGACAGATTGCTGCACTGTGTGAGCTACCACCTTTGGAATGAAACAATGAGCTGAAGCCCTCCTCTTCGGATCACATAAAGCCACCCAGGCTTGGTTTCAAAAAAGAGCAGAGGCGTTCTCCATTGGCTGATATTTATCCCTCACTAAACAACATTGTAACACATGATTTGATCACAATCTTGATGTTTGTTGCATTTTTCTAGGGACAAATTGGCTGTCACAGTTCCTACATTACAGCAATGCATACAATATCAAGCATGCTTCACTATGCAAAAGCACTTTGGAATATTCTATGGACTTTAAAAAAATGCAATAAAGAAGCAAGTTCCCCTAAAGTAAACTCAGTTCAACCTCAGGATAATAATGTATTAATCAGTTTTCGCATTTATATGACAGCATTGTCCCCACAACCTTCAATGCTGTTATTAACCTACAATTCATCAAGAGCAATTTCAAATTCTTTCAAGTTGGAGCTTCACTTGTCTTTTCAAATTTGTACGTGTCTTTTTGCTTTGCAGTCACAGCTAAATACACTGCTTCTATCATGTCATGGTGCTCTTTAGCATTCTATATAACAATGTGCACTTATGTAGCATGTTAAATATAGAAAATAAAAACATGCTATACTGGGAGAACAATACAGAGGAAAGTTGAGTACGCACAACAACAAGATTGGACTATGCGAAAGAGGTTTCGAAAAAGGTTTCAAAGAAAAATAGAGAAGTAGAGAGATGAGTTTGAAATTGTTGATAACTTTGTCCCTAAGGAAAAGGGAGTCACAAAAGATTAGAGCTAGAAGGGCAGCAGGAGGTTACAGAGCTGGGTCAGAGCAAAAGCAAAAGGGTTCATCAAGGGTGACAGGGATAGATACAAGGAAAGTGATGTGTTTGGAACGTCAAGAATGGAAGGATGCCCATGGGGAAGTTGGTCATCACATCTACAGATGACAAAGGCATGGAGAAGGCTGTTCACTGTTAGTGGGGGACAGTGTGGTCGATGGTGCATCGACACATGGAAGCAGCCTGGACAATCTTGGGGATGCGAGGCCCTATTCTGGAAAGAATGAAATGCCACATTTAACATGACTGCATTCAGTCTGAAGTGAGTAACCAAAGTGCTGATGGAATCAATGGGCTGAAAGGTGGAGTTTCCACCTTCTTAATGCTCTGATGGAAGAACATTTAACTATTTGCTGTCAAACAGACAATTTGACAACACTGGAGGGGCTGTGGATTTGAAGATGCCACTGAAAGGCAACAAATGAAGCAGAAAAGGGGAAATATAGATATTTGGAAAACGCCACAGGGGTGGGATACAAAGTCACTGCAGCATTGGAACAGAGAGGCATGCGTAGAAACTGCTCAGAAGCAATACGACAACAAAGGAAAATGGTGTGCTTGCAGCAATCAAAAGCTATAAAGGAGCACAAGAAGAAATTTGCTCACTGTTTGCAGTTACAGGAGGTTTTTTTTGTGAACGTTTTAACTTATTTCTTTCAGGGAATGTGGGCTTGCTGGTTAGACTAGAACTTATTGCCCTAGAGAACATGTGAGTGATGGTGTGCCCTTGCATCTGCTACTCTGGTCTTTCTAGTTGGTCGAGGCTGTTGGAAAGTGCTATCAAGTTTGCCACATTGCAACTTGCACATACTGCTGCCAGTGTGCACAGGTAGTGAAGGAAGTCAATGCTTAAGGTGGGGAAAGGATTGCCAATCAAGCGTGTTGCTTTGGCCTCAGCAGTATCATGCTTCTTGAGTATTGTTCGAGATGTACCAACTGGGCAAACGGGGAGTGTTCCACCATATTCCTGACTTAAGCCTTGTAGAAGGTGGATAGGCTTTGGGGAGTCACGGGGAGGAGTTACATGCTTCAGAATTCCTAGCCTCTAACTTGCTTTTGTGGCCACTGTATTTAGTACAGTCCAGTTTCTGGTAACCGCCAGACGTTCAGTACTTGAGGAGTCGCAAATGGTGCGGAACATCGCGCAATCATCGACCCAACTTCTGACCTTATGATGGAGGGAAGGTCATTGATGAAGCAGCTGAAGATGGTTGGGCCTAGGACACTACCCTGAGAAACTCTTGCAGTGGTGGCCTACAGCTGAGATGATTGACCAGTTTGACACTTTAGTTTTAGATATGGCTGGTGGTTCTCAAGGCAAGCCCTCCTATGCCGTGCATTGAAGCCAGGTTGATACCCCGGCATGATAGAGTTGGAAATAGGCCAGGCCATAGATTGCGTTTAAATACCACTCTGCTGCTGCTGATGGCTTGTAGTGGATCATGGATACCCCGTTCTGAGGTCCGCAATCGTATCGATATCTAACCCATTTAGTATGGTGACAGTGCCACACAACAGAATGGAGGGTGTCCTCAATGGGAAGGCGGGACATCATCTGCACAAGGTCTGTGCAGTGGCCACTCCGCTGACACAATCATGGACAGATGCATCTGTGAAAGGTAGATTGCTGAGAACAAGGTCATATAGATCTTTCTCTCTTGGTTTTCTCATTACCTGCCACAAAATATATTTGACTGGAAATGACTTACAATTTTGGTGAGAGATATTAGTGTGTGGAACTGAAACACTTCTCCCATTTCAAGGAACCCTTTGTCAGTACTGGGCACTCCCAGGACAGGTGGGGCACAGACTGAAACTCCCATAAACCTCCATTTGTTGGAGGGCTGGCCATTTAACCCAAATTAAGGGGAAAGACTGGGTTCTGACTGCCTCAAACCCACTTCAGGCGTCAGGCATGTGGGAGAACTCAGTCAAGCACAGCTCCTGGGGTGAGACAAGCATAGCTTCCTCCTTTATCTCTAATCATTTTGTTCCCTGCTTTGGGTGTTCTGCAAAATTAGAAACTCTCGCATTTTTAACAAATTTGAGAAATCTTTGTGAAACGGTACAGGAGCCCCCCCAGACACAATTCACAAACTTAAAAGTTTAGTTCATATCACAGGTTGGATCTAGAAAGCAACACTTTACACCCTCACAGTGAGGAAAGGGCCCAATAAGTGGGACTAACCATGGCGTTGTTTGAGGTTCACTTTTCGGAGTTCTCTGCAAAGCACAGCAATCATAATTTACCTCCATGGATTTTGTTTTCACCAGAATATCAGGAAGCATCGACAAGAAAAGTCATCTTAACTATAAATCAGGTACAAACTACCCTCCAAAAGGACAATCTCCCTCTTAACTAATGATATTGTTTGCCATTGGGAGGTACCGCATCATTTCACCACAGCCACTAAAATAGGGTCAAGAAAGTCAGTCATGTCTATTGCATTAGCTCAACCACTTTCTTTCCTATTATGACAGTGTCTCCATATTTCACTACAAAATGTGGGAGTTTATTTCTAAGACCATTACACAAGAGTGAACTGAACTAAGCTCAAGAATAAAGGAACAGTTAAATCTTACCTTTCAGTGTCTGGTGACTGAATAGATTCCGTCCTGTGGTTATTCACTAAGTTTAAGAGGTGGAATGAAGTGGAATTGGAAAGCGGATAAATTGAATCCGTCAACAGGCTGTAGCTAAATCTCTCCTCACCTCCAGTGTTTATTCCGGGCTCCGAGCCCACATGAAGCTGTTCAAGTACACTGCCCTGATTGGGTTCTTCAAGTTGCTGGCTGCCACCTCCTGGGTTTGAGTAACTGGTGAAGTTCTCAGTCCTGAGCTTGGCCGACATGTTAGCCTCTATCCCTGTGCACAGGATGGGCAGAGCTGCGTTCAGGGAGCTGTTCCTGCACAGTGCTCTTAGACTGCTCTGCTGGGAACTGCTTCGAAAGTTACTGTGCAAACGGGGGTGGTGCAAAGTGCTTGTTGTGTTCCATGGTGTTGGGCTCAGACTGATTACGTTGGACTGAAGGGCTGAGAAAGAAACATTGGTTCAGAAATGTCTTCTTTATACAGTTGGTTAACCAAATCCTTGAACTCTTTCAAAGGTCACATAGAAGTTAACATAAGAACAGGAGCAAGTCACTTAGCCCTGTAACTCCATTCTATTACAACGCAACTTATCTGTATCTTGACTAGTCAACAGTGGTTCTGTAATTTATGAGGCTCTGTTATTTTGTAGAACAAGTCTTTGGGACATATTGTGCAGGAGCTAACTGTAGGACTCTCACTGAATTTCCCATCCCTCATCAGAAGTCTTCCATTTCCACAGAAAGCACACAAGATAATGAGCTTACTCCACAACATTGTAGGACGGTGACGCCATAGTGATATCACTGCAGTGATCCAAAAACCTTAGTGGTAGTGTCTATACCTCTAAGCCAGGAGACCTGGGTTTGAGTCCCATCTGTTCCAGAAGAGTGTAATAACATCCCTGAATAGATTGATTAGAAAATATTTCCAGAGGCAGAGGTGAATGCTCAGAGAATATGGAATCAAACCCCCATTATAGAAGTGGGTGGAATTTATATTCAATTCAATTTAAATTCAATACAAAGATAGCTTCATGGTTAATCTGAATGAGACTACTATTGCTTGTTCAATCCAAACCAACACAGTTTTATCTTTTTGTTTACTCTTTTGTGGGATGTGGATATTGCTGAATGGGCCAACATTTATTGTTCACCCCTGATTACCTCAGAGGGCTGTTAAGAGGTAATCACATTGCTGTGAGTTTGGAGTAAAACGTAGGCCAGAACGAATAAGGATAGCACATTTCCTTCCTGAAACATGAACAGTGGAAAAAGATATTCAATGTATTCAAATTTCCACCATCTGCCTTTTTGGGATTCAAACCCACTTCCCTAGAACATAGCATGTTCCAGATTAGTAATCCCTTGATATTACCACTATGTCACAGCCACACGCCAATCTCTCCCATTTACTGCTGTCTCCTAACTGGCCTCTGAAATGGCCAAGTAGGCCACTCAGTTCAAGGGCAATTAAGATGGGCAACAAATATTTGCTTTGGCAGAGGCACCGCCATCTCATCACAAGGCTAAAAGTAGTGGTATACCCACACATAGTTCATTCTGAGGGAGAAACATTTACAAAATTGTAGCTATACACCCAGGTATCTTCTCCAGCTGAGCAAAAATACCTCGCAACCTTCTAAAATAATACTTCAGAGTACAAGCTTCAGTCTTTGGCCAAACTGACATATTTCAATAGCCCACTGGATTAGAGTCACCAACGAACTCTTGCAGATTCTACAACCTGGCTGCACTTTTAAAGACTGCTGAAGCTCATAAAGTAACCACACACCACAACGTTGCCTGCCAACTCAAACTGTTTGATCGACCTACACTGCCCAACTTGCTTCAGCTGCAAAGCCAGCACAAGACACAAACCACTTAAACTGATGCTCTTTCTGCCCAATCGCCCCTCCCCAGCAGGCTCACCATTACTACAGTCCCCTGCATAACCTTGCTTCTTGGTCTGGTCATACCCGGTCCCTTCTCATCCACCTGGCACTGCTCTTGTCTATTCCTCCCAGAAGAGCAAATCCCCTTCAACAGCAATACATTCATGCGGCAACTCTGACGTAATGAAATGTTGTAACGTGCTTCACAAGAGCATTTCAAAGCAAAGTCGCATAAGTAGCTGCTAGATCAGGTGGCCAAAAGATAAGAGATAAGTGAAGTGGAGGGGTGCCGGGAACCAAATTAACTGAAGACACAGCCACACTGGCAGAGCAATTAAAATCCACATGCACGACATACGTCTGTTTCATACTGTATGACTTGATGACTCTAAGTGATCTATGCCGTAAATAAAGTATAACAGCGATGTGTATACACCTTGTATTAGGTTTCTAAAACTAAGTGTGTGTTTTCATACTGATTATTGACTTCTGGTCTCATTAAGAAAACATTTGCTGTAATAATGAATGCTACGTAGTTGAGTGTTATGGTAATTAAAAATAGTCAATTCATTGACATATTTCATTGCTAATCTCAACAGTGTCTTCTAAATAATCAGTCTAAGGTAGATATAATGTGACAACTTTGCTTTAAATTTCCAAATAATCTTTAAATCCACCTGAAGAAACAAAAATGTAAAAAAAAAATATAGTCACAATCCAGTGGAATTTATATGAGGACAAAATGTCTGTCTCAACTTTCCTATAAAGGGTTTGAGAGGAGAACCATAAGGACCTCAATTGTCTGTACAGTCTACAAATGGCCATCCTGGTGTGCATGCTGACATTTTTATTTTATTCTAGCTTTAAAAACATTGCCCTGGTCTCTGTGGCCCAGTGAAAACAGGCTGCTATTGTTTATTGTCAAATCTTATGAAAGGCAGAATTCGTGATTGATGATAACACCCCTCTCTTTCAAGAGGTCTGGTTCAGTGTTAGCAACCTCACAGGCACAAAGCCATTCCACACCTCAGACGGTAAAGCTGTCTGAGAGCTTGATACTGGCAACATTTCAAATTGTCACACCGCTTTAAAATTAACTGTTGGGATTAATTTGGCAATTTTCAGAGGGGAGAATGTGAGAGATCACACAGCCAAGAATGCACTGTGATAGTTAAGGGGCAATGAAAGCACACATTAGACACAAATTAAGCACCGAAAGCATAAATGTAGGTAATCTTGTTGATGTAGAGTGGGTATAATGTTCAAGCCTACTTGGGAGCTTTACGATTTGATTAAAAATAGTTTACTAACTATGATATGTCAACCGTCGCTCAATGGTCGCACTGACATCTCAAAGTCTGGAGGTGACACCCCACCAGAATATTTCTGCACTTAATCCTGACTGCACATTGCTTTAATACTGGGGCAGTAGTGCACAGTCAAAGGTGACAACTGTTTGGATTTCAAACCAAAGTCCTGCTTATCCTTTCAGGTGGGTGTAAAGGATCTTGTTTGACTGGTTGCCTGATTGTTTATCTCACATTGCTGCCAGCCTGCAAGAGAGGCTATGTCTCAAAAGTACTGTTCTGGCAGCAAAAAAAATGCTTTGCAATGTCCTGAGATTGTCCAAGGCACTATGCAAATCTTCCATTTCTTATCTGGTGAAGACAGGACTGCCCTCGGATGAGCTTGGTGCAGATGACAGCAAAGGAATGGGACATGTAGGTCTGAGATTCCTACAGGACACTATGGACTAATGGAACCCCCGAGGAAGATTGCAAAGAGTTTACAGGAAGGAAGGCTTAGGAGAGTCTGGGAGCAATGTGGTCAGGTTGGTGCACAGAAGACAGTGGTGAGATTAGAACAATGAGCCGAAGATGGTAGGGATGATGAGAATTGATGGTCATCTTTGAAAGGGCAGTATGTGGGGATGGGTGAAATGGTGAGATGCTAGAATTCTCAAAATAAGATTGCTAGATCGTTTCTGGGTAGAATACGGAGAAAACGCTGGTAAATGGATTTCAGATACAGACCAGTCAGGATCTGGGTTGAACAAGCTCAAGAAGCTTGATGATCTACTCCTAGTCTTAATTGTTAAAGCCTTGCTACAGAGTTCTGTATAACTTAGGAGGTCAATTACTGGGATTCAGGGAAACCCAGGAAAAGTTAAAAGGAGCAAGACTTCCACACACAAACCTAAAGAAATATTGAACAGAGCATGTTTACAGCCTGATTTTGAACCTTTCTTTCTGAACTGCTCAGTTCACATGGAATTCATTTTGTAACTTGGAAAACTCAATACTTGGAAACATCAGGCAGTTTATTTGAAAGATACAGTTCCGAATCCTGATCGTCCATCTCAAGGAGAATGATATTCCCATCCTTTGGCTCCAGGTCAGAGGTGAAGGGGACATCATTGAGACGTCCTGACCCATGCAATCTCACTATTGCTGCTGTAAAGAACCTAGCTGGCTGCATCAATAGGAAGCAGTGGCTCACCGTTAGGGCCTGGGTGGAATTTGACTCGATGCCAGTTGCTGACACGGTCTTCAAACTTTGCTTCTGGGACACTGAAGTAGAACGGACTCTCGTCGGGAGGCGCAGGCTTGAGCACGGGCGGTCGTGGGATCGTATACTCATACGTAACATGTGGCATCTTCCCATTGAGGTTGTAATACTGTTTTAGCAGAAAGAGAAATCATCAGAACCAAACAGCAATGTAAAACCTCAGAATAATCTTTTCTATTTTTCCGTGAGAATATTGTTCTTGATCTGAACCCATGCAGAAAGGGCAGATATCAGAAACAATTGGAGAGCATGGAGGTAAATCAGTGGAGATACAACCACTAGTGATTAGTCTATAATAAGATAGAGTTTAAACATCCACAATTTGGAAGAATAAGGCTAAATAGAGTGAGGCTTTAGCTTCTACAATATAAAGGTAATTCCCCAATGATACAGTTTGTATTTATTTGTCAGTAGACAATTATGAGTCATGATTTAACTATGGAAAAGGTAAGGAGCTTAGGAGGAACAAAAAAAAGAAGAATTCAGAATAGCAATGACCTTGATGGTATTGCTTAAAAAAAAGATAATCACAGATAAGACAGGAACTGAGAGATAGACCACTACAAGCTATTCTACGCTATATATCCTGAGATGTAAGGTGTTTTAAAGAAAATCCTTCACTAGACAAATGAAATGTGTTATTTTATCCCTTAATTTTAAAGGAACAGGAACGGAATTAGGCCATTTGACTCTTAAAAACCAAGAATAAAGCTCCACTCAGTACTCCAGGTAGGCCTCACCAATGCTCTGTCGGATTGGAGTAAGGCTTCTTTACTCTTCAAATACATTTTGAACAAAATAATGCTTTTGGAACATTCAAATACTTTATATTCATCGCCTACCTCTTTTCTATGCCGTTAAATATATAATTGTCAACAAATTATTGGTGAACCATGATTTTCCATTCATAAATACGTAGGTAACTTCACCATCATTACACAACAATTGATTCATAAGAACTGGACAGCTCTGTGGTAAATTAGCACTGTTCCATGAGACTTCAAATGATACAATAACCATCAGCTATGGTCCCCTGTGGTACCACTCTTGCTTTTGGGTCAGTAGCTTATAAGCTCAAGGATCTCGAGCACAGAACCAGCCTGACAGTCCAATGTGGGACAAAAGGAGTACTGCACTGTACAAGGTGCCATCTTTCAGAGGAGATGCTAAACCAAAGGGACGTAAAAGATTCCATGGCATTACTTTGAAGACAAGAGATGGTGTTCTCCCCAATGTCCTGACCAATATTTATTCCATTAAATTTAATTGATAAAGTAGATGATTTGGCTATTGTCTGCTGGTGCTTGTGGAATCCTGGTACAAACAAACAATGTGACCACTATGTTACCAACATTACAACTGAGATTGCACTTCAGACATTATTTCACTGGCTCTGACGAATTCCCTGAAGTCCAGTAAGATTCTTTCCTTCAATCTTCCTTTAGCTAGGAACACAATCTCAGGTCACAAGGTGTGTGGGATGTGGAAACGCCAGACCAGTCTACAAGGATTCGCTGACTAACATCATAGTTCAGCTAGACTACTGGGAAACATGTGGAGGGAACAGAGTTTGCAGTGCCTGCCCAGGGGATACCCCGGCTGAGTGCTTGGGTCATCCACAACAATCTGGATTAACGTGGTTATCTACATGACTCAATCTAAAAACTGTATTCTGGAATTAATACATGCCCTTTCATTTCTTGGACCTCCATACTTGGATCTGGATGAGCCAAACGTGTTTTCTGCTAGCTGTGTGGGAAATGAGTTAGAGCTGGACCTCCATCCGACAACATGATCCAAGATTTGGCAATCTCATCATGTGCCAGTACAGTGCACATGGGTGGTGGGAACTGGAAATGCCAATCTAACACAGTAGGGAATGCTGATCTGTGATGAAGAGCTGACTTTAGTGCTGGTGATGAGGTGATGGTGATGCTGACAGGCCAAAATTGAGTGCAAAACCACTGTGGGACCCTGAGCCACATCTTGCCTGTGCATGTTTGGCTGTCAGTTGGGCTAGAAGATGGGCCAGCTACTCCCTGGAGCACTGCGAGGGCTCTACCTGGTAGAAAGGGGAGATGATGGATGGAGCCCCCGTCACCAAGTAACTGGAGTTTGGCATGAGACCAGTGAGGGCATGTGGTGTTCTTGCTGTGAGGGCAGTCACTGCTGTCTTTGTAGACCTTCCGTAGGTCAAAGAGTGTCCACATATGAAGGCCCATCATCCTTGGAGCATACGACATGGGTTCACCTGCCAGTTTCCATTTACATAAATGCTAGTGGAGGTGGGAAGGCCTTCATTGCCACTTAAGTGCACTCTAAGTAGCAGAACTGTCCTCTACCTTACCCACCCCTCACGGGATGACATGACTATCTCCCCTCCTTTCTCCCATTGTCCTCCAAACCCAGCACTTAGCCCGTCCCCAGACAGCTAATAAGTTCCAGCCCTTAGACCAAAGCACGTCCTTTAGCAGAACAAAACAATAAAAACAGCAACAGATTTTACTTTTTCTTTATTCTCTCATGGGATTTGTGTGTCGCTTGTCAGGCCAGCAATTATTGGCTGTACATCATTGTTCTGGAGCATATTGTCATGAGCTGGCTTCTCAAACTGCTGCAGTCCTTGTGGAATACATATAACCACAACGCTGTTAGGAAGAGGGTTTCAGGATTTTGACTTAGCAACAGTGAAGGAAGGAAAATATGGTTCCGAGTCAGGATGGTGTGTGACTGAAGGGAAAACTTGCAGTTGATGGTGTTCATGTGAATCTGCTGCCCTTGCCCTTCTAGACAGTATAATAAAATCCCTAGTGTGGATACAGGCCACTTGGTCCAACAAATCCACAACAGCCCTCCAAACAGTATCCCACCCAGACCCATTCCCCGATTACTCTACATTTCCTCTAACTACTGCACCTAGCCAATCCATCCCTGAACATTACGGGAAATTTAGCATGGCCAATTCACCTAACCAGCACATCTTTGGACTGTGGGAGGAATCCAGAGCACCCAGAGGAAACCCCCACAGACATGGGGAGAATGCACAAATTTCACACAGACAGTCGCCCAAGGCTGGAATCAAACCTGGGTCCCTGGCACTGTGAGGCAGCAGTGCTAACCACTGAGCCACCATGCCAACTGATAGTGACAATTAGTTTGGAAGGTGGGTATCTAAGAAGCCTTGGTGGATTTCTGCTTCTTATAGATGATACACACTGCTCCCACTGTGTGCCATTGGTTGAGAGAGTAGATGTAAAAGATGTTAGATGGGGTGCTAATCAAAACCAGGCTGGTTTGTCTTGGATGGAGTCAAGCTTCTTGAGTATTCAAAGTTTATCAATAAACTACAAGAATGTTTTCTGCCCAAATAATGGCTATAAAAAAATGTCAAAAAGGTAGAACTAATAGGGCATCAAAAGCCATCTGCATAGTAAGGTGTCAGGAGCAGTTCCAGAAAATCATCAAAAATGCTAATTGAATAGTAGCCTTTCTATCCATAAGATAAGAAGGCAAAGAGGTAGAAGTGATGCTCCAGCTCTCCAAAGCCCTACTCGGATCACACCTGGAGAACTTGAAGAGTCCGAGCACCACTCCTTCAGAAAGATATAATGACCTTGGAAAGAGTGTAATGCAGATCTATCAAAACAGTCTGTGGGTTAAGGGCCTTTTATGTATTATTGGGGGGGGGGTGTAGTTCCTGGAATTTAGAAGCTTAGGTAGTGAGTGTGATTGCAGCTCTGAAGCTAACATGGAAAATACATGGTGGGGGGGGGGGGCAAAGAAACTATTTCAACTAATGGAGAATCCTGCAGTAGGGGCATAGCCAAAGAATTAGAGCTAGACCTTTCAGGACTGACATCAAGAAACACTTCCACGTGGAAAGCAATTGGAACTCTCTTCTGCAAATGGCAATGGATGCTGGATCAATTATGGATTTAAAATGATTGATTGATACTTTATGTTAAGGAATATGGAATAGAAGGGAATATATGAACTTTGGCATTGAATAGTGTACGTTTGAGGGATTAAATGGTCTTCTCTTGTTCCTATTGTTATCTCAGGTAATGGTTCATAACGGGATACATGTTTACCTTGACGCCACCCATTCTACCAATGTTATGCACAGTCTGTGGTGGAGACAAGGAGTTCTTTTCTAGCTTTCAAAAGGATCAGAATCAATACAGTATGGAAACAGGCCGTTCAGCCCAACAAGTCCACATCAACCTTCCAAAGGGTATCTCATCCAGACCCCATTCCCCTACCCTATTTCTCTACATTCCCCATGCCTAATGCACCTAACCTACACATCCCATTTATATCAAAAACCGAAATTGCTGTAAAAACTGGAGGATCATTCACTCCACACTTCTGGCCAAAGGTCGTTACAAATGTTTCAGCCATTTCCATTGCTTTGATGTGCTGTGCTCCCACATTATTAAGGGAGGAGATGTTTGTGGAGCCCCGTCCTCCAACGAGTTGTTTAATTACCCTCTACTACTTATGACTAGATGCGGCAAAAAGACAGAGCTCCGACCTGACCCATTGGTTGTGGAATCACTTAGCTCTGTCTACATTTACAGCACTATTTCCATTGAACAACTGAAAGAAAAAAATCAGGCCAGATGTATCTGAACCAGCTCTCTAAAGTCCTAGAACTACACCTCACCAAATGTAGTTATACGTGTAGCTGACATGCAATAAACTTGTTTTCTAAGAACAGTGCCTAATTTGTAGATACCTTTTGATGCTGCATCCTCCTGTATTCATTAGTTATGCCCAAGATAATGCAAAGGAGGATTGGTGAGAATGATCTAGATCTAAAAATCCTTACACTGACTGATTGGTGTGACAAACACCACAAAATATTAGCATTGGACATCTGGGAAAATATCACACCTAAAGGACCACTAAATATAGGCCTTTGATATCAACAGATCTTTCACTGGGTCTGGTAGAAATATCATTCAATGATAAAGCATGGAGGCCCATCACTTGTACTTGTGGGGACTGTGACAACCTTTTAACAGAATGATCTATGTGGTCTCACTCATAGCTTTCTTCCTATAGGCTTGCAAATTGCTCCTTTTTATGTATCCAGTTTCCTATTCAGGAATATTATTAAATCTGCTTCTGCCATACTTTCAGGCAGTGCATTCCAGATCATAACTCACTGTGTAAAATCACTTCTCCTCTTCTCACTTCAAGTTCTTTTGCCAATATCTTAAATCTATGACCTCTGCAAGTGAAAGCAGTTTATCTCTACTTACTCTGTCAAAGCTCTTCATAAGGTTTTCACAATTCACCTGCCTTTCCCCTTCCACTGCTTTGCTGTAAGGAGTACAATCCCAATGTTTCCAGTTTCTCCCGGCAAACCCCTCTTCCTTAAAAGCGTTCCATTAAGTCTCTCCTGCATCCTCCCCCGAGGCTTTACTATACTTCCTGAATTACAGAGTCCAGAATTGCCCACAATGCTGAAGCTTAAGACCCAACAGCAATTCGTGAAGGTTCAGCTAAATGTCCCAGCTTTTGCAATTGATACTCCCTATTTATAAAGCCACACTTCTTTCAATTTGTTCTCAATCTTAGTTATGAAGTACTCAACAAAATGACTCAAGAAGTGATATAAACCCTTTCATCATTACAGCAAATCTATCTGCAAGGTATCCAGCTTTAGGAATTTATTGGATATAGACCGCTGAAAAAGTTTGCCTGACGAATGTCTGGTTAACATAATATAATGGAAATTCATTGTAAATAGCTGACTCGAAACAGGAAAAAGATTAGTGCCCAAGACACAGGCATAATGCCCAGCGATGACAGTCATGTGATAATCATAAACTTATATTTCAAAATCCTCAATATATACCTTAAATTTTACTGCCAAAACTGATGTTGCTTCCCTCCTGTCAAATGAACTGCTCCTCAGGGCTGCTGACCTATAACATCATAAGATGAAGAGATGTTGTCAGAAGCACAATCCAAGAGTTAATGCTGGAGTCACATTGCACATTAGCTCTTCAGTAGCAAAGGCAACATTCAAAACTTTCCAAAAGCTGCTTTTGAAATATCACAGCTTATTTTAGGGGACTAGGTACTATACAAGGAAGAACTTTTCATATAAAGTGTATTTATTTTAATGTTAAGTCTCCCATGTATGCAGAGTTTTAAAAAATAGTTACAAATGTTCTACCTGCTCTGGCTTACTGCCAAATTAAGCAAACTGCCTCAAACTTACAAGATGTGGCTGGTTGGAAGTGAGATCCTGCACTAACTCAACAAGGAATTTTTCCCATTTTATTCCATTGTGCCGTGACAGGTCTACAGCTCATTCTTACCAGTACGGTTTATGGGGCTTAGCATTCATTATCCTCATAAATGAATGGCAGCTTTACATATCATTCCTTTAAACTATCCCCAGTCATCCTTCAGGAGACAGTAGTGGGTCTTTTACTTGCATTGTAGTCCTCTGTGCAGTGTAGGCACTACCAGAGGGCCATTAGGATTGGGATTGTCAGGACTTTGACAGGCAGAGTGACAAGGCAGAATGCATGGATCTTTCTTTTTGAAAAGGAATTGCACGCTGGCATTGACTGAGAGCAAGAGGTGACTGGGACAAAGAATTCAAACGGGGATTTCTCAACGCCAGTGGGAGAGAAAGAGCCTCTTTATTCTTGACAAAGTAAGGAAGGACAAGCTTTTCTTTGCAATGAGAGCATTTCACTGCCCAGTATCGGTCTCTTTAAGCTGTTTGTAAAGTGGCTATCCCTTGGTTATCACCCTCTGTCTCAACTGTGCTCCTCACAAACAGTGTCTTCATATTTTGATGGTACAGATCAGCAGCCCAGTAGAGCAGTTCATTTGACAGTGTGGGGGTGGGGAGGGGGGAGAACAACAAATTTGGCAGTAACATGCAAAATGTGTAAATTCAGAACTTGTCAAGTGTTTTGGTTTTATAAGGAACTCATCGTTGGAGGAAAAAAAAGTTCTGAAGAATGGTGTTAATTAGGGGAAACCTCAAGCACCATTCGAGGAAGGGCACTCATAATCCTTCACTGTATTTGCAACAGTAAATGCAAAGTTTTGAATGTTCCATTTTGCCATGGATTCCATTGTTAATAACAGACAGGTGTCCCACGTCCCTGCGCCTTTATTTCCATTGCATTTCAGAATGCAGTGACTGCACAGATTTCCTACTCCACTTACTGTGTCGCTGGGCAGAAATAACGGTTCCTGCTCCAGGAAAAAAAAAGCGGGAAAGAACCGGAATTTAAATAGCACCTGTGATGAATTCAATTCAGCCAACAGCCCAGGAAGTACAGTTACTGTTATAATACAAGCAAACAAAGCAGTTAATTTGTACAAAGCCCCACAAAAAGCAATAAGGTAAATTATTAGATTGTTGAGTTGGATGATGCTAATAGCTAAATGTTGGCTAAGAGGCTGGGGAAATACCCCTGCTCTTCTTTGAAGGTGTCTGCGGGAGTAATAGGCAGATAATCAGGACCTATGTGTAATGTTTCAGCCAAAAATAAATACCTCCAATGATGCAAGACTCTCAATGCTACATTAGAGAGTCAACCTGTTTTCACACTGGAGAGAAGAATGGAGAAATAACTAACCACTCATAGCAAGGTTCCCAATCCTCTAAGGTTAGCCCTGTGTCTCTTTGAAATAAGGCTTTAGCTCTCGTCATCAGCCTAAGAAAATGATTAAAGCCTTCAAAACAATTGTTCTTTTTGTCAATTTTCTTTGGACACTTTGGTTTATTCGTGATAAAAATACTAGGTTTGGTTCAGAGTGGCTTGACTGATGGCCATTGGATAACAAGGAATCTAGTTAGTTTCTCATTTTTAGAGGAATTCGGTGCCCCACTCTACTGCCCAGCAATGAGCGAAATCAGAGTTTCCCGCCTGATGTCATTGTTAGAGATCCCGTATAAAATTAGGATTTATTGGGATTTTAAATGGAAATCTGACAATAACTATTGCTAAACAAGTATTCTAACTCTGAAAAGTAGCATGTCTTTCCATTCCAATTAATTAAGAGGCTTCTTTTAAAATTAATTATTTTCTTTTTCAAAACTTATTCATGACATTTCAACTTCTATCGCAGCTCTAGTGAGAAAAATGGCCCATTTTTAGTTAGCTCTCATTAAACCTTTTACAAAGCAAAGCAGATTGATTATTCGCATTACCCGGTTTGCTATCTGCAGAATTTCTTTTATAACACGTTGCACTGCTTCAAAGATTATTAATTGCACTGTGGCGTGACACTGAGAAATAAGGCCACAATCAACTACACATCGAGAGAATTAAAGTTGTCACCACACAGGCCATTGATACTCTGCCAACTTTTTAAAGATGTCAGAGCTGTCACTTGAAGCTGACCACAAATTATAGGTCACAGAACAACTTTCATGACAATTGCACAGCTATTGGAAAACAGTCAAGGAGTCAAGATAAAGTCACCACAATCTTATCAGACCATAGGGCTGCTCCCTCATTAGAGTGGGAGGACTGTAGTGGTTAAACCTGAGGGGTCACCAAGCTTCAAGTGAGGGAAGAGATTGAGAAGGTAAATCCTTCATGTTGACTTCAGTCGGTGCAGTAACATACAGTCTGCAGAGACTGGCCATCTAACCAATTGAGCCAGGCACCCCTCAAGGAGTGTGACCAATTACTTAGCTCTTACACTGAACTGGTGCAGGCATGATGGGCAGAATGACCTCTGCTTTTAATTGTTACATACAATTCCAACTCACTTCCTGCACTGAGGTATCAATAAGGACAGTAACAAAGGTGTACGAATGGTAACCAAACTAATAGGGACAGCACAGGGGGATGGGGTTGATGGGGGCGATAAGGCCTGGCTGGCTGATGTCCATCAATGGCTGGTACATTCACTCTGTAGCCCGACAGCAGCCAAGTGTGGGACGGTGTCATAGTGGTTAACACCGTTGCTTCACAGCACCAGGGACCTGGGTTTGATTCCACCCTTGGGCGACCGTCTTTGGAGTTTGCACATTCTCTCCATGTCTGCCTGAGTTTTTGCGGGTACTCCAGTTTCCTTCCACGGTCCAAAGATATGCAGGTTAGGTGGATTCAATGACCCCATAGTGTCTGGGGGGAGGGGGGGTATAAGGTAGGGGCTTGGGTCTGGGTGGGTTGCGGCTTGGTGTCAAAGAGACTTGGTGTGGACTTAGTGGGCCAAATGGCCTATTCCCATACTGTAGGGATTCGATAAAAAAATTGGCAAAGTGGACAAAAAAGCAAAGGTTAACAAAAAAGGAACTTGCAATAGTAACTCAGAAAGGGTGCTTTGCCTTCTGGAGAACAGCAAGGAAGGAAGATAGTCCTTTCTGATTTGAAGAAAGGTCATTGGAGTCAAAGCGTTGCATCTGTTTTTCTCTCCACAGATGCTGCCAGACATGCTGAGTTTCTCCAGCACTTTTTGATTTTATTTCAAATAACCCTCCCGAGTGTAAACATTACCTGCTGCTGGCTCCCATATTTTTTGTTGATTGGGACAGTGATTAAGATTTGTATTAACAGAACCTATGCCCCTTGGCTGTTGTAAAGTCATGGATGGCATGCCATGAGGTAGAAAGCCTATTGTTGTTGTTATCAGATCTACATACCATCACATTCAGTCCTTGATTGGTGGGTCCTTGGGCAATGATGTATTCAAAGCCATCAGACAGTGGATTTGCAGGTCGCCTGTACTTAAATACTGTCCCTGCCACCCGGAAATTCCGAGGATTGTCAATTGCTGTGTTCCCATTGAAGAAAAAGTAGCCACCTTCGTCTGCGAGAGCTTTAGGAGATAAAACAAGTGATTTGGTACACAAGTGAAATAAGAGAGGAGTAGGTGAGCAGGAAGGGAGTGAAGGACAAAGAATGCCTGAAGTAACTTCACAGAGTTACCTAAAATATTTTCTGTTTTCCTCCTTTCAATTATTTGGATGTCAGAAGCACCGACGGGAATGTTCGTAATGAAGAGGTAACCTGCCAAGCAAATAGAGTGAAGGTCGTCAAATCATAAAACACCTCAGTTACATCTAATGCAAGGATGGTGGGGCTCCCTGTGACTAAAATATGTTTCCTCGTCCAAAGTCTGAGTTTCAAATGATATTTTTCAGCTCCAAAAAGCAGCCCATGTGAAAAGCTTCTTCAAGTATCACAAAAAAGCACTCGTCTGACACCTTCCAAGTGATCTAATGATAAATAGTTCTACTGGGGTCTGGAATACTGCCATGTTACAGAGGTCCCATGGGGCATCTCCACTTCTTCCAAGACACCTTGGGCAGCCATGACAGGAGCCGCTTTAGATCTGGAACTCCCTCTCTAAATCTCTCTGGCACCCAAACTACTTCTCCTCCATTAATATCCATCCTTGCAGCCTAATTCTGTTTGGGTCATTGGTCTAATGTCTCTTTCTGTGGTAAGGTGTCAATTTCTGCCTTCTACTGCAAAGTATCTTGGTTCATTTTTAAATTAAATGTACTCTACAAATGTGAAGGGTTTTTTAAAATTCTTTCATTAATGCTACTGGCAAGGCAGATCCCTAATTGGTATAACTTGCTTGCTTAGAGGGCAGTTTCAAAGTAAACCACTTAGCTGTGCAACTGTCTCACATGTAGGCCAGACCAGGTAAGGATGGCAGATTTCCTTCCCAGAAGGGCATTCGTGAACCAGATCGGTGTTTACAACAATTGACAACGGTTCCAAGGTCACAAGTACTGAGACTAATTTCAATTCTAGATTTATTAATTGTACTGAATCAGGGGATTAGCCTGCACTTCTGAATTACTGCTCCAGTGACATTACCACTCTGCCACCAGCCCCCTGTTGTTGCTGTCACTGATGATCCAGCCAATCCATTGCCTTCATTTAACACAGAAAGCAAACACCTGTATAAAGTGACAAAGTGCATCAATAAGCTACGAGGATTTCCACTGGGCTACTGCTGGCCTACTGTGTCAACCTTTACCAAAGATGTTTGTGGAAAACATTCCAAGATGACAGTGAGAAGCCCTTCCCTTCCATTAACAATTGGCATATAATGTATACATATTCCATTGCCTGAAGTGAATCCAAGAGCTAGATGCCACACCTACCTAAATGCGTAATCCCACGTCGATAGGTGCCCGAGATTCGGAAGCAGGTGCTGCCATCACCACCACAGAGTCCGCATTTATCTAGCCGCTTGGAGGAGTACAGAAGACCATCACAACCAACAGGCTGCAAAGAAACATGTGTTACATTGACTGGGACTCTGGACAGCTGATCTTTTACTCCAGACAGCGTTTTATTTTAAGGGGAAACCGTCTCCTCTCTGACCCAAAAATGGCGCCATTCACTGCAGTCTCTAGGGAGCTGTCTATCCTAACAATCTGAGGTCCTAGTATCTCTTAATGCAGACCTTCTGAGATATCAGAGAGTGACACTGCATCGAGAGAGGCTATTCTGTCCATCATGTCTGTGCCAGCTTTTTGAAATAGTGACGCAATCAGTTCCATTCAGCTTTCATAAAAAGTCATAGTCACGGAGTCAGAGTTATGCACCACCCTTTAGTCCAACCAATCCATGCCAACCATAACCCCAAACTAAACTAGCCCCATCTGTCTGTGCTTGGTCTATATCCCTCCAAACATTTCTTACTCATGTATTTGCAACTATATCTGCATCCACCATTTGCTCTGGAAGTTCATTCCACACGTGAACCACACATGGTGTGAAAAGAAATGCCCCCATGTCTTTAAACCTTTCACCTCCCACCTTAAAAAACAGGCCCCCTAGTTTTGAAATGCCCCCACCCTAGGGAAAAGATACCAGATTCACCTTATCAATACCCCTAATGATTTTATAAACCTCTATAAAGATCACTTCTCAACCTCCTTCACTCCAGTGAAAAAAGTCCCAGCCTATCCAACCTCCCCTTTAAACTCAAACCCTCTAATTCTGACAACATCCTGCTAACTCTTTTCTGAACAATTGCCAATTTCATAATACCCTTCCTCGAATATGGCAACCAGAACAGGATACAGTACTTCAAAACAGGCCACCCTAACATCATAAACAATTTCAAAATAATGTCCTAACTTCAATACTCAAAGGTCTGAGCCCTGTAAATAGCTCTCCACCAAGTATTTAAAGGAACAGTTTGATTTAGTGGATTGATATCATGTTCAAACTCTGCAGGCAACATTCACCAGCAAATCCACACAAACTGGTCATAGAGCCATAGAGATGTACAGCACAGAAACAGGCTCTTCAGTTCAATTGGTCCATACCAACCAGATATCTAACCTAATTTAGTTCCATTTGACAGCACTTGGACCACATCCCTCTAAATCCTTCCTATTCATATACCCATCCAAATGCCTCTTAAAATGTTGTAATTGTACCAGTCTCCACCATTTCCTCTGGCAGCTCATTCCATACACGCACCAGCCTCTGCATGGAAAAGTTGCCCCTGAGGTCCCTTTTAAATTTTTCCCCTCTCACCCTAAACCTATGCTTTCTAGTTCTGGACACCCCCACCCAAGTCTAGGATTTGTGCATTTACCCTATCCATGCCCCTCATGATTTTATAAACTTCTATAAGGTCACCCCTCAGTCTCCGACACTCCAGGGAAAACAGCCCCAGCCTATTCAGCCTCTCCCTATTGTGGATTGTTCCCTAAATTTAAAGGGCAGATTGCTAAACCACTGATCATTCCATTGTATATATGTTCAGATAATGACAGCTCACAGTGGAGAAGAAAGACGGTCAATGGCTAGATGTAATAGGATTCCACAAAGCACCTCTTCAATTTCTTGGTGTACATTTAGTGACTGAGGCACACACTCACTGCCATACATATGTAAACACTGTGAAGTTGCAAGATGCCTATGCTCTCCGAAATCATCAAGCACATGACCAGATACAAGCTAGCGTGGATCAGGGCCAGTTCAGTCCTTCTGGAACCCCTCTCTGAAATGCTATGAATCCTACAGATCCATTGAAATTTGCAAGACCGAAACTGACAACTTGTGATTACATAAGGGTACCAGGGAATGAGTCCAGGGAGAACAAGGAAGTCAAACATACCAGACACATTCCCATTCAAGATGAAACAGGTTTGCGAGGCTGACAGAGCTGAAAATGTGTTGCTGGAAAAGCGCAGCAGGTCAGGCAGCATCCAAGGAGCAGGAGAATCGACGTTTCGGGCATAAGCCCTTCTTCAGCCCTGAAGAAGGGCTTATGCTCGAAAACTCGATTCTCCTGTTCCTTGGATGCTGCCTGACCTGCTGCGCTTTTCCAGCAACACATTTTCAGCTCTGATCTCCAGCATCTGCAGTCCTCACTTTCTCCTCGTGAGGCTGACAGACCAACTACTTGTAGTGAGTGCAATGAGATTTGCCAGCTGGACCTTAGCATATGAGTTCACTGACTGGGGCTATTAAGCTGGTCCAATCAGGGAGCCCTGGCTGACAGAAAAAAAAGTGTCAGCGATTCTGACACGCTGGGTGCTGATTCTAATGAAGCTGTTCCAGAGTCAAAGACTTTCTACTTGTAAATAAAGGGTGGCTTGGTGATGGGATACCAGCCTCGGTGGAGTGATTTCAGTGGTGACGCGAACAAAGCACTTTTCTGAAGAAATTTGCTTGCAACAGTTACCTTTGAGTTGGGGGTAAGCATTTCTGGCATCGTACCATTTTTTGAGGAAGTTTGACTCCTTCAATCCTGCAATCTAGGACTGGGCCCAGTATGTGGAAAGAATGCGTTATTTTTTCTGGGCAAATGACATTGGGGCAGATGAAAAGCAATGACTAGTTCTCCTGATGGCTCGTGGAGCCGGAAATGTTTCTGTACTGGGGGCCTAAGTTTCTGTGGCACCAGATACTAAACCCTTCAAGTGTTGACCGATTTAGGTAAGGAATATAACGACCCCAAGCCTCCTCTGATTCTGAGACGCTATCTATTTTACTCGGCAATTCCAACACCAAAGGAATCTGTATCAGGAGTTCTGACTAGGCTAAGATGACTGGCAGAGGCATGTGCTTTTGGTTTATCCCTTAATGAGATGCTTACACACCATTTGGTATGTGGGATTAACTATGTAACCACGCAAAAGCACCTCTATTAGCTAAAGCCCAAGTGGACTTCAAACAGGCAGTACAACTGGCTTCATCACTGGAATATTTTTTTTATTTCAAAAATACACTTTATTCATAAAATACTTTGATGACCTGTACAACTGGACATGCCATACGTATGTAAACATTCCATTAGTTTGCATACCGAAAACAGAGTAATCATTCCTATTTACAGGTCTGTCCGATTACATTTTTAGCTGAGACGTCAGCAGAGCCCAAATGACTGC
>NC_057720.1:85954673-85971650 GCF_004010195.1 Chiloscyllium plagiosum | reverse complement strand
TCCCGGGGAACAGGCCGTAGAGCATGGAGTCCCGCGTCACGGCGTTGCTCGGGACGAACCTCGACAAACACCACTGCATTCCTCCCCAGACTTCTTCTGCGTAGGCACATTCCAGAAGGAGGTGTGTGACAGTCTCCCTCCCCCCCGCAGACGCTTCGAGGGCAGCGTGCGGTGTGGCTGAGAGTCCGGGCGTGCATAAAGGATCTCACAGGCAGAGCCCTTCTCACCACCAGCCAAGCCATGTCTCGGTGCTTGTTGGAAAGTTCTGGCGATGAGGCATTCTACCAACTGACTTTGACAGTCTGCTCAGGGAACCGCTCGATAGGATCCGCCCTCTCCTTTTCCCGAAGGGTCTCAAGGACACTACGTGCTGACCACTTCCTGATGAACTTGTGGTCAAAGGTGCTTTTCTTCATAAACTTCTCCAAGAAGGACAGGTGGTACGGAACGGTCCAACTACTCGGAGCGTTCCGCGGCAGCGAGGCCAGGCCCATCCTTCGCAATACCGGGGACAGGTAGAACCTCAGTACGTAGTGACACTTGGTGTTTGCGTACCGGGGATCCACGCACAGCTTGATGCAGCCACACACAAAGGTGGCCATCAGGGTGAGGGTGGCATTGGGTGCATTTTTTCCCCCGTTGCCCAGATCTTTGTACAGCAAGTCCCTTCGGACCCGGTCCATCTTTGACCTCCATATAAACTGGAAGATGGACCGAGTGACTGCGGCGGCACAGGTTCTGGGAACAGGCTAGACCCGTGCCACGTATAACAGCAATGACAGTGCCTCACACCTGATGACCAGGTTTTTTCCCATGATGGAGAGCGACCGTAGGTTCCATCTGCCCAGTTTCTGCCTCACTTTGCTGATACGCTCCTCCCAAGACTTGGCGCATGCCCCAGATCCCCGAACCAAATACCCAACACCTTCAAGTGGTCGGTCCTGACGGTGAAGGGGATCGAGGATTGGTCGGCCCAGTTCCTGAAGAGCATGGCCTCGCTCTTGCCTCGGTTTACCTTGGCCCCCGAAGCCCGTTCGAAATGGTCACATATGCACATGAGTCTGCGCACGGACAGCGGATCCGAGCAGAAAATAGCAATGTCATCCATGTACAGGGAGGCCTTAACCTGCAGGCCCCCGCTGCCAGGAATAGTCACCCCCTCTCAGGCTCGCAGCCTTCCTGATGGACTCAGCAAATGGCTCTATGCAGCACACAAACAAGGCAGGAGAGAGAGGGCAGCCCTGCCTGACTCATTGGAAAATGTAGCAAATGGAGCACACAAGTTGCAGGGTCCTCCAATGAAAGTGGACACCCTCGCTTGTTCGACTGTGCTTGGGGAACACCATTTCAGTGCAGGCAACTGCATGTGCCCTCTCGGGATATACGCTGACTAGAGGCACTCTAGGTCAGCCGAAAGCAAAGCCCAAAACAAAGCCAAGCCTGAGCTAAATGGTTAAAATTTTCTTCAGGATCCAGGCCAGCAAGCCATTGTAGGTGCTACCAGTATGCAGATGCAAAACAGAAGAGTCCTATCAGATCTCAATTGAGTAAGAGAATTCATAAGCCAGTGTCCAGGAGAGTGCATACCCTGGAAAGTCCACCTGGGTTAGATCAGTTAAATTGCTTAGCAACATCCAAATCAGAACCAAGCAAAATAAAAGCCTGGTTAAAAGATTACCCAGTTCTAATGGAGGCCATATCAGTGACTGCAGAACCAGTCTCTAACAAGATTCTCTCTGGACTCAAATCTTTAAGTTTGCACAAGACCTCGGCGAGGCTGAGAATGTATACTGAGGAATTTTTATAGATTAAGAATACAACTTTGGTTTCAGTCTCTAATGAGAGGCAAATGGTTCTGTTACTGCTGATTGTTGTAAAAGGCTCAGGCCCAAGCTTGATGGGGGCAAAATTGATTTGAGAAAGATTGACCTACATTGGCTCAATATTTTTCAATTAGAAAATGGCTGCCCGAGTGAAGTCTGAATTTAATACCCTCAAGTCTTTCAGGAAGGTCTAGGGACGATCAGAAGAGTCAAGGCCACCTTGCATGTTGACCGTGGAAGCAATTCCACGGTTCTGTAACGCCTGTCTGGTGCCATTATGGGCAACAGCAGAGGCAGAAATCAGAAGGCTGGAAAGTGAAGGAACCATCAAATTAGTTCAATTTCCTTAACAGGCAGCACTGGCCGTACCGATTTTGAAGCCAAGTGGGTCAGGGCTCCTTTGTGGGGATCTTAAACAAATGAAAACTGTTTCTTGCAGCTGGATAAATACCCAAATCCTCGCACAGAGAATTTAATTGCTAAGCTAGCAGAGGGGCTTGGAAGTAGACATGAGCCGCGCTCACTTGCAATTGCGTTTTTAGTTGAGGATCCCCAGAAGTATGCTCCAATTAATACCCATAACGGTTTGTCCCAATATATGAGACCACCATTTGGGATATTGTCAGCCTGTTCAATTTTTCAGTGGACAGTGGAGAACATTTTGCAAGGTCCATTTATCTAGATGATAACAGGGAAGACTAATAAAGAACATTTAGAAAAATTAGACATCGTCCTTAGACATTTCTTACAGATCAGCATACAACTAAGAAAGGAAAAATGTGTATTCCAGGCCATCCCCAAAGTGACCTACTTGGACCATAAATTCAACAAGACCATGTTACATCCGTTGGAAGATAAAGTGAGGGTAATCAAAGGTGCCTCGGCTCCAACATCTGTCCAGGAGCATAGGTCATTCCTTGGGCTGGTAAATTATCACAGAAAGATCATGTACAACCTGGCCTCCATCTTTGCATCAACTTCTGAAAAAAGGCTTTGGCTAATGGACAGCATAAATAAGTCCAGGTAGTGGAAGGAGGATTGGCGGTCATTTTTGGAGACAGGAAGTTCCACCAATACTTCAGTTGATGAAAATTTGTGATAATAACAGATTACGAACCCATACTAGGTCTGCTTAAAACGGGACGAGTCTGTGCCACCCACAGCTTTGGGCCGAATTCAGCGGGGGACTCTAATACGAAGTTCCAATAATTACAAGTTGGAACACCATCTGGGAGACAGAGAAGCAAAGGCAGATGCATTGAGCCACCTTCCTCTAGCAAGTACACTACCAGTGGTACGACCAATGGAACTGTCTGTAAGGGTTTTAAACTTTTTGTACATACTTCCAGTCACAGCTGACAGTATCAGACTTTGGACACAAAGATCCAGGCCTGTCCAGATTAGATTCCATACAGGGTGGAAACAGGCCCTTTGGCCCAACAAGTCCACACCGACCCTCCGAAGAGCAACCCACTCAGACCCATTCCGCTACATTTACCTCTGACTAATGTACCTAGTACTATGGGCAATTTAACATGGCCAATTCACATAACCTGCACATCTTTGTACTGTGGGAGGAAACCAGAGCACCCAGAGGAAACCCACGCAGACATGGGGAGAATGTGCAAACTCCACACAGACAGTTGCCCGAGACAATAAGTGAATCTTCCTTGATCACAGGAATAGCACCGGCAGAATTGCCAATGGGGAGAAGACTGCAACAGGTTAAATCTTCGGGAGGATATCTTTGTGAAATAACATCAGGAATGCCTGTGCTGGACCCAAGACTCCACTATGCGAGAGGGAAGAGTTGCTACAAGGAATGACGTTTGGTGTAAGAACCACAGGTAAGAGGCAGGTTGGCAGGAGGTCAGTACCAGTAACGTGTAAAGTTCGGGATGGTGCGACAGTCCAGAACAAGCACGTGGACCATATGAAAGCCACGAACTCACAAACGGTGTGGAAGCAAAACATGTCCAGTTCCTCAGAACAGTTGGAACGGCTGCCAGAACCAGTGGGTTCACCCTCTCTGAGAAGCATTGATGAGACTGCGGAGTCTGAGAGGGGCATGACAGATGTAGCCGCATTGACACCTTTGCCAGCAGAGGAAGAGAGTAAATTCCTACCAAGGTGTTCCTGGCGCAAGAGGTGGCTCCCTCGCTTTACACAGCGTCCGGTTGGAGGAACCTAACCCAGTGACAAAATCCCCAGGAAGCTCTCCGAGAAAAAGGACCAGATTATGTCCTCGAAGGCAGAGGGAGGAATGTAGAGACTGTAATGAGGTCAGCCAGCTGCACTACAGAGAAAGTTAGTTTGCTGATAGGAACTGTACATCTGGTCCACTCAGACAGATATAAACAGGAGTGTCAGAGATTCTGGGTGCAGATTCTGATGAGGCTGAGCTAGAGTTAAGGACTTGCCACATGTAAATAAAGGGTGGCTTAGTGTTGGGATGCCAGCCTCTGTGGAGTTATTTCATTCAGGTTATCACTACTGCCCTGTGTCCACTTACTGTGCCATTGTACTATATTGAGGTTCCTGTTTTAATCTAAATCCATTCAGTGTTCTGGAAGTTCTCAGGGAGGAAGAACTAGCCAAGGATAATGTTCAGCAAGTTCAATATATCAAAGTATTTTTTTTAAAAGTATATCTTCTATTTCAGTACATTAAGGCCAATATCTCCTTCTTTTCTGATGATAGTACTCCATGCTGGCTCCCTTCAATCGGCTCAAAATGCTTCGGCCTTTGACAGGTAGAGATTACCTACATTAACAACAGATTCCAATAAGCTCCACAAAACTAACTGGTACATTCCTTATTTGTCTCATTCACCTTTCTTAAATACCTGAGGTACAATCGCAATTTTCCAATTTAAATGGATAATCCCTGAATCAAGAGTGCTTTGAAAGATCATGACCAAAGCATCTATAATTTCCTCAGCCATTTCCTTTCAGACCTTGTGGTGGAAACGGTCAGGTCTTGGAAATTAACCAGTCGAGTCATAGAGCTGTACAGTGTGGAAACAGACCCTTCAGTCCAATCTGTTCATACTGAGCAAGTATCCTGAATTAATCTGGTCCCATTTGCCAGTATTTGGCCCATATCCCTCTAAACCCTTCCTCTTCATCTACCCATCCAGATGCCTTTTAAATGCTGTAATGGTACCAGCCTCCACCCACTTCCTCTGGCAGTTCATTCCATACACGCCCTACCCTCTGTATGAAAAGGTTGTCCCATTCGATCCCTTTTCAATCTTTACCCTCTCACCTTATACCTATGCCCTCTAGATTTGGACTCCCCACCCCAGGAGAAAGCTCCTGAATATTCACGCTATCCATGCTTCTTATGATTTTGTGAACCACTAAAAGGTCAGCCATCGGCCTCCAGGGAAAACAGTCCCAGTCTATTCCAATAGATTTGTACCATCATTTTTTTTTCTCAAACTGTTTTCTTTCTGATGTTAACTTTGGTGAGATCCAGTCCTCAACTCCTTACTAATTACTATATATCCTCAAACATATGATCCTGTTCTCCTCTTGAGACTAAACAACACCGCAAAGTCATTCTTCAACATGCAGTTTTTTAAGAGCTATGGAGCAAATGGAGTTGAAAGACAAACCAGGCACAATCTAACTAAGTGGCAAAATGGACTATCTTCTGTTTTAACCTATTCAATGCAACTCAATATTGATGCAGAATCAAAATTCAGTGTTGGACTAGCATCTAAAGTGACTACATTGCACTCCAGTGTCCAGCCTTTATTCTTAAATACTGTTAACATGTCAATGGAGGGCTGATTTCCAGCAATGCAGTTTGATGGATTCTTCAAAGTTCAGTCAAACCCATCAACCTTACCTCACATCGGCCAGTAATGCAGACACCCTGATAGGTTCGGTCTCGGCACGATGTTCCATCCTGAGCAGGAACCATTAACTGCCTCTCTCCATCAATAGTGGTGCATTGCAAGTCACATGGTTTATTAGAAATATTAATGTGGTCATCTGTTGAGAGGAATAGAGAATAATGTCTGAATATACACAGCATTTACAAAAGGCCTGATGGTCTCAATGAACAAATTGAAGTACACGGGTATGATTTGCTTGCCATCACAGAGACATAGCTACACGGTGATCAAGATCAGGAACTGAACATCCAAGGAAATCCAGCATTCAGTAAGAGGTACGCAAAATAGAAATATAGTTGAAATCAGACTTTTACAAAAGACAAGGTTTCTACATTAGTAAGGGAGGATGGGAAGATCAAGATCTAGAATCACTTTGGATGGAGCTAATAAACAGCAAGGAGCCTCATCCTTTGGTGAACAATTTGAGCACAGTACAAATCAGGAAATCAGTGATGTGTACAATATTAGTACTTCACTAATAATGGGTGAATTCAACTTACACATAGATTGGGTGAACAAAATCAGCAATAATGTTTTGCGAGATGAATTCCTGGTGTGTATACCTCGTGTTCTCTTATCTTTCATAGGATGCCGGTAAGACCAGCATTTGTTGCCCATTCTTCATCGCTTTTGAACTGAGTACCTTGTCAGACCTTTACAAAGGGCAGTTAAAGGTCAACCGTGTTGCGGTAGGTCTGGAGTTACATGTAGGCCAAATGAGGTAAGGATGGCAGATTTCCTTCCATAAAGGACACAGTAAACCAGATGGGGTTTCTTTTTCACAACAACTGATTATTGTTGTTATTGTCACAATCGCTTGGATTAACTTTATATTCAAGATCAGTTAATTGCATTCAAATTCTATCAGTTATCCTGGTGAGATTTGAACCCGTCTGCCCAGAGATTCAGCCTGGGCCTGTGGATTACTAGGCCAGTGACATTCCCACAATTCCATACTTTCTGGAGCAATAGGCTGAGGAGCTAACTTGGATCGGGCGATTTGGATTTAGTGTTGTGTAATGTGAAAGCCTTGTTACAAAAGCACTTGGGAAACCATAATGTGAAACAATTTTGCATTTAGTTTGAAAGCAATAATTAATTCTAAAACTATGGTCCTAGATTTGAAGAAACAAAATTATGAAGGAATGCTGCCCAATCTATCACATCCATTAGAGAGAGTGCTGGTAGTCTTACTTGCAATGCCAAAAAGATTAATGCAGCATTTAGGAAGCTCTACTCTGAGCTGTACCAGTTGGAGGCTGTGAGGACAGATTGACAAAGATGGAGTCCTTTTTTAAGACTCTGGACCTTCCAGGTGTAACTTCAGAACAGGCGTCTTTTTTGAAGACCCCTCTGACAATCCAAGAGTTACACGAGGTGGTGAGGCAGCTCCAGAGTGGTAAAGCACCGAGCCCAGACGGACTTCAAAATGGGTTTTACAAGGAGTTTATAGACATGCTGGCCGGGCAACTGTTGGATACGAGCAACTCCTTGTACTGTCAGGACTGCCTCGCGTCCTCTGAGAGAAGCAAATATTTCTGTTATTCTCAAGAAAGGGAAAGCCCCAGAGGATTGCACTTTGAACAGGCCCATATCGTTACTGAATGTGGATTTTAAAATTCTGTCAAAAATGCTGACGTTGAGATTGGAGAGGGTTTTGCCCTTCATCATAAAGGAGGGCCAGACAGGTTTTATTAAGGATCGTAGGTCTACTAATAATATTAGAAGAGTGTTAAACATGGTTCAGGTACGCTAGCAAGGGTCAATTCTGGGCTTGGTAGCCTCCTTGGTTGTAGAGAAAGTGCAAGACTAGGTGGAGTGGTCATACCTCTTATGTACTGGAGCAGTTTGGTCTTGGAGGGGTTTTTGCTAGATGGGTGGCAGTGTTGTATAGTGATGCGAAAACAGCTTTTAAGAAATATCAATTGAATTCCCTACTATCTATCCTCTGTGGCTGACTATGGACCTGCAGTCAATCTGGCTAGACATCAAGACCTCCCAGGCAAAATGCCGCCTCATCAATTTGTTGTTTATGGACAAGATGAGGACTGTTACGGACCATTGCAGAAATCTGATTGTCCATAACACAGTTAAAGCATGGAGAATAATGTAATAAGGTCAGGGCAATTTACAAAAACCTTCCCAATTCACTCCCATAGTAGGAATGTTAGGAATCCATCCAGGGTCGGTGGACACTGGCTTTAAGCTCTGGGAGTCTAGAGGAGTGTCCTATTTGGGAGATTTGTTCGACAGAGAGGTCATGATGTCTTTTGAGCAGCTGAGCCAGAAATGTGAGCCATCTAGGAGGGACGTCTTTCATTACTTTCATTTTAGGGATTTTATACAGAAAAAGCCGACATTGATGGTTAGTCTCTGTAAGTTAGATATGAAGAGGAGAGTGCTTCAGTCCACGGGCGCTCTCTCAGTCACCACCCTCTATTATTTATTAGGAGGTAATGTCTTGAAGGACATTGAGCGGCTGTGCGGAACCTGGACTCAAGAATTGGGGGTGGAGATCTCATCAGAGGAGTGCGAGGATATTTGGGAGAACGCAAGGAAGATTTCGATTTGCAACAGGACACAGGCTATGCAATTGAAAGTACTCCACAGGGCTCACTTGCACTGGAGCAGCTTGCGAAATTTAAGACAGGAGCGTCCCCAATGCGCCCAAATGTAAAACAGATGTTGGTACTCTTACTCATTGCTTGTGGTCACGCCACAAGCTTTGTAGGTATTGGGGTGCCATAGCGAGTGTTTTGGAAGGGGTTTTGGGAACTGAGGTCAAGGTGGATCCACTGTCCATCCTCTTGGATGTGCCAAATCTCCCCTGTTGGAATATGCATGGGACGAAACTGTTTAATATTCTTTCATTCTGTGCAAGGAAGAACATTCTAATGAGCTGGGTGTCAGAGAATCTCCCGGGACTCTCGGGGTGGCGTAGATTAGTTATGGAGCACATCCCCCTGGACTTCCTTACAAGTATGGTGCACCAGAAAACACAAAGGCGGCCCTTTCTGAATTACATAGATGCAGACTTGGGATTCTGGATCAATGGTGCTGGAAGAGCACAGCAGTTCTCAGATGAAGGGCTTTTGTAAGAGTAATGAGTAAGAGTACCAACATCTGTTTTACATTTGGGCGCATTGGGGACGCTCCTGTCTTAAATTTCGCAAGCTGCTCCAGTGCAAGTGAGCCCTGTGGAGTACTTTCAATTGCATAGCCTGTGTCCTGTTGCAAATCGAAATCTTCCTTGCGTTCTCCCAAATATCCTCCCACTCCTCTGATGAGATCTCCACCCCCAATTCTTGAGTCCAGATTCCGCACAGCCGCTCAATGTCCTTCAAGACATTACCTCCTAACAAATAATAGAGGGTGGTGACTGAGAGAGCGCCCGTGGACTGAAGCACTCTCCTCTTCATATCTGACTTACAGAGACTAACCATCAATGTCGGTTTTTTCTGTATAAAGAGCACATCAGATGAAGGGCTTTTGCCCGAAACGTCGATTTTGCTGAAGCTCCTCGATGCTGCCTGAACTGCTGTGCTCTTCCAGCACCATTGATCCAGAACCTGGTTTCCAGCATCTGCAGTCATAGATACAGACTTGTCAGCTACAGTGACCAGGACCTTTGTGTAGTCATGAGGGCTACGTCTGGAGGTCCAGGGGCCCGTGGGAGGAAGAATTCCGAACAAATATGGGTATGCTTATTGAAGATCCTGGTGGTGGTGAGCTTTGATGGGATTGCACTGAGTGCAGTAACTTAACTGAATGCAACTTAATCTACTTTGATTCAACTTGGCTTAATTTAGCTTTTTTAGTTATTTATTGAATTGAAGTTTTTGTAGGTTTTTTTCCTCTCTCCTCAGTGGTTTTTGAGGTAGAGCAGTAGTTTGTTTACTGTTATTGTTCTTATATAATAAGATTGTTATGATGTTTTGTAGTGATTTTGTAAAAAATTTTAAAAATTTTCTCAATTTACAAAAAAAACACAGTAAATGACAATGGAAAAGAATGTGAATTCAAGCGAGTAAGAAATATTAAAGCAGACTGTAAAAGCTTCTTAGGTATGTGAAAAGGAAAAGATTAGCTTAGACAATTGCAGGAACCATTACAGGTAGGACTGGAGAATACATGATGGACAATGTGGATGTACCAAAAAAACTAAACAGTTACTTTACAGCTGTCTTCATGGAATAAGTTACAGAAAATCTTCCAGAAATCTCATTAAATAATAACCAAAAGAAACTAGTATTAATAAAGAGGTTGTCCTGAAGAGTGACTGATTACTACACTGTTATCATTAACATGACATGGTGAATAGTGGTGGAAAATATTGTGCCTACGAGGAGCATCATAGTTGAACAATCAGCAAGCAAGTTAGAACTCATTTTGGACTTTGCTAAAGTACATGACAAAATCCTTGATTTGTTCACCACAGTACTAGAAAATGCTGAAAACATGGTGAAACATCCCCATAGATGAAAGTGAGGATTGCAGATGCTGGAGATCAGAGTTTTAAAAAGTGTTGCTGAAAAAGTGCAGCAGGTCAGGCAGCATCAAAGGAACAGGAGAATCGACGTTTCGGGCATAAGCTCTTCTTCAGGAATGAAGAAGGAATGCATTCCTGAAGAAGGGCTTATGCCCGAAACATCGATTTTCCTTTGATGCTGCCTGACCTGCTGCGCTTTTCCAGCAAGAAATGTTTAAGCTCTGAAACATCCCCATAGTTTAGATCACTGAAGAAAGGCAAGTGGTCAGGGAGCGTGCTACATTGATAGCAAGCGAGGGAAAATGAAACAAAGACTATGGATGCAGGAGAACAAAATAGAAAAGGTTTTACTGAGTGGGTTGTGAACCTTATAAATTTGCTTTGCATGCATTTAAGGCAAAGATTGATAATCTGATCACTGATGGCATACAGCATAATGGGGATGGTGAGAGTAAAGGTCTTTGAAGTGCGTGATCAGCCATGACCATACTGAACAGCAGGGGAGGCTCGTCGGGCCAAATGGCCTCCTCCTGTTCCTATGTTTCTTTGAAACATCTAAGATTCTTACAGAGCACGACAGGGTGAATATAGATTGGGTGTTTCCTCTGGCTGGTAAGTCTAAAATTAGGGAACAATTTCAGAATCTCAGGCAAGTTATTTAAGATGGAGATGAGAAGCAGTTTCTTCAGTGATGATTCTCCGTAAATGTCTAGCCTATACAGCTTTGGAAGGTCAACAACTGAGCAGATTCAAGACAGATATCAATAGGTTTCTGGAGTCTAATGACACTAAGGGATGTGATGTTAGGGGGTCACAAGGGGTGGTTGAAAAGATGGGGTTTTAAAGATGACTACCATGCTCCTTACCTGGATACAGTGGAACCCAGTGATAGTATCGCCCACTGAATGCTTTGGCATTAAAAGCTGAGCATTGCTGTTGTTTGAAGCTGATGCCATTATTTGGACAGGACTATGGAGAAACAAGAATAAGAAAAATCTCACAATTATATGACATTTTCATGACCTCAGAATATCATCAAATGCTTTACAATGAATTACATACTTTTCTGAAGTGCAGTTATTGCCGTATTGTGAGAAAACCGCAGTATTTGCTGCTCACCGAAAATTCTGATGAACACCCAATTTGATAACATACTTTAATTCTGTTGATTGAGCGGTAAACATTGGCTGGAAAATACTGCTTGGATCATCTACAATCACTGAAGAGGGCAAATGAGACCACAGTTCAACATCTCATCACTGACAATACAGCACTCACTTCATATTGCACTGACATGTCAGTCAATATTTATGTCCATAAGTATCTTACTTGAGACCTGAACTCAGAAACAATGACTGGAGCCAAACCTGGCACAAGGGAAGATGGTTATGGTTAATTAATTGACCATTTATTAATTATTAATCATCTCAGCTCCAGGACATTTCTGCAAGAGTTCCTCAGAATAGTGACTTAGGCACAATCAGCTTCAGCTGCTTCATCAGTGACCTTCCCTCTATCGTAAGGTCAGAAGTGGGGATGTTCACTGATGACTGCACGATGTTCAGCACCATTTGCAACACCTCAGATACTGAAGCAGTCCATGTTCCATTGCAACAAGGCCTAGACAATATCCAGGCTTGGGTTAACATGTGACAGATAACATTTGTGCCGCAGAAGTACCAGGTAATGACCATTTCAAACAAGCGAGAATCTAACCATCTCCCCTTAACATTCAATGGCATCACCATCACTGAATATCCCATCATCAACATCCTGGGGTTACTAGAAATGCAACTGGACCTGACAAATAACTATTGTCGTTAGTTACAAGAGCCAGTCAGAGGCTGGGAATCCTGCAGCAAGTAACTCACCACTTGACTCCACAAAGCCTGTCTGTCATCTACAAGGTATGGGACTGGAATGAGATGGGCTATTGCCAACTTTGTGACTGCAGCTCCCACAGCACTCAAGAGACACAACACCAAAACCAGGAGAGAGCAGCTGGTTTTATCAGCATCCCATCCACCACTTTCAACATTCATTCCCTTCACACCAGTGCACGGTAGCAGCAGTGTATACCACCTGCATGTGTGAGTCAGTGTTGCATGTGACAGGATGCGACAGTTGCAATGTTACTCTAGATTGTCCCCGGGTTCTAGGGTAACCAACCTCCGCTTACGAGGCAGGTGATTTAAAATTGACATTAGAAGGAATTTCTTCACCCAGAGAGCTGTGAATTGATGGAATTCTCTACCGGAGAGGACTGTGAAAGATCAATTATTGAGAAGGTTCAGGACAGAACCTTCTGGAATATTAAGGGATATGGAGACAGTGTGAGAAAGTGACATTGTCGAGGTGATCAGCCGTGATCTAGAATGACAAGTCTGGTTCAATGGGCTGAATGGCTTACTCAGACTCCTTTGTTCCTGTGTTCCAATGCACTGTAGCAACTCATCCAGGTTCCTTCGATTTGCTGGACCAGGTTGGACGAAGTTAAAAATCACACAACACCAGGTTATAGTCCAACAGGTTTATTTGAAAGCACTAGCATTCGGAACGCTGCTCCTTCATCAGGTAGTTGCCGACCACCTGCTGAAGAAGTAGCACTTTGAGAGCTAGTGCTTCCAGATAAACCTTTTGGACTATAACCTGGTGTTGGGAGGTTATTTCGACATTTAGTTCAAAATCCATGACCACACCAGCTTGAACAACAAGGTCAGCACAATGCTTTGTGTGTGGAAAATCATGACTCACAAACAGTGATTGAGTTTTTTGAGAAAGTAACCAAAGCAATTGATGAGGGCAGAGCATTGAACATTGTCTACACGGCCTTCAGTAAAGTCTTTGACAAAGTTCCGCATGGTAGACTAATCAGTAAGGTTAGACCAGATGGGATTCAGGGTGAGCTTGCCAATTGAATAAAAAATTGGCTTGGTGGTAGGAGACAGAGGGTGGTGATAGAGAGTTAGTTTTTGGACTGGCGATCTGTGACCAGCAGTTTTCCAGAGATCGGTTCTCAGTCCACTTATGTTTTCATTTATATAAACGACTTGGTTGCGAATTTAGGAGGCATAGTTAGTAAGTTTGCAGATGACACCAAAATTGGTGGTATAGTTGACAGTGAAGAAGGTTATCTAAGATTACAAATGGATCTTGATCAATTGGACAAATGGACTGACGAGTGGCAAATGGAGATAAATCTGGATAAATGTGAGGTATTGCATTTTGATAAAATAAATAAGGGCAGGACTTATACAGTTAATGGCGGGGTCCTGGGTAGTGTTCAAGGAGAAAGTGAGGACTGCAGATGCTGGAGATCAGAGCTGAAAATGTGTTGCTGGAAAAGCACAGCAGGTCAGGTAGCATCCAAGGAATAGGATAATCAACGTTTCGGGCATGAGCCCTTCTTCAGGATGCAAATTCTTCCTGAAGAAGGGCTCATGCCCGAAACGTCGATTCTCCTATTCCTTGGATGCTGCCTGACCTGCTGTGCTTTTCCAGCAACACATTTTCATTTCCTCAGTAGTGTTGTCAAACAAAGAGACCAGGGGTTCAGATACATGGTTGTGAGAAGGTTGCATCATGCATAGATAGGGTGGTTAAGGCGGCTTTTAGCACACTTGCCTTCATTGCTCAGTCTATTGAGTATAGGAGTTGGGATGTCCTAATGAGGTGGTACAGGATGTTGAGGCCACTTTTGGAGTACTGCATATAGTTCTGGTTGCCCTGCGATAGGAAGGATATTATTAAACTGGAGAGGGTTCAGAAAAGACATACCAGGATGTTGCTGGGACTGAAGGGTTTGAGTTATAAGGATAGGCTGGGACATGTTTCACTGGAGTGAAGGAGGTTGAGGGGTGACCTTCTTGAGGTTTACAAAATCATGAGGGACATAGATAAAGTTAATAGCAAAGGTCTTTTCCCTAAGTTGGGTGAGTTAAAAACTAGGGGGAATATTTTTATGGTGAGAGGGGAAAGATTTAGAAAAGGGACCCGAGGGCAATTTTTTCACACAGTGGGTGCTTTGTGTGTGGAATGAACTGCCAGAGGAAGTGGTAGATGCAGGTACAGTTACAACATTTAAAAGACATTTGGATAGGTAGATGAATGGGAACGATTTAGTGATTTGGTCAAATGCAGGCAAGTGGGACTAGTTTAGTTTGGGAACTTCGTTGACATGGACGGGTTGGACCAAAGGGTCTGTTTACGTGCTGTAGGACTCTGTACACATTGGAACACCACAACCTGCAAGTTTCCTTATTTGGAAAGACATCTCCATTCCTTCATTGTCACTGTGCCAAAATCCTGGAAACTTTTAACAGCACTGTGAGTGTATACTATATTCCAAAGAGTGCAGCAGTTTGGAAAGGAAGCTCGCCATTTTCTTGAGGGCAATTAGGAATGAGCAATAATTGCTGACCCAGCCAGCAATGCTCGGATCTCATGACTGTAGAGAAAATCTTCTGATTCACAGAGGTAAGTGCTATCAGTTGTGCCAAAGCTGACAGAAGGATGGTCTGGTACTATGAGGTGCGTGCCATTCTGCAGTGGCAATCGCAAAGTTTCTCTGTTTGACCCTTGAATCTTAGTTGTTGTTTATAAGAAGTTGGGCAGATAAAGGGAAAAAGTAAATTTTTTGCGATTCATTTAAAGCGAGGTCGGTGACTGTCAGACCAGGTAGAATCCCAAAAATGAATCCAATGGTGACCATAGGCAGTACAGACTCAATGAAGGAGAAGCATTGAATATCTGACATTGTTATTTGCGAGTGAGTTTGTACCAAAGAAGCAAGAATGAGGGGGGGATGAAAGAAATAAGATAAAACAGACTTTGAGACACAGAAGTAGAAAATTTTACCTGGATTTGGCATAATTGGTAGCGCCGAGGTGATCCAGTGCAAAAGGTGTCATTCTTGTTTTGTGAAATTATACGTCTGCAACAAAAAAGCCACATTTCAATAAATATGCTGTACAGTTGAATCCAATTTAACAGCTCAAACCAAATTCTATCCTCTCATATAACTGGACTACAGCTTTCACCACCTAATGAAAGGTCCCAATACTGAAACATGAACACTTTCTTTCTGCACAGATGCTGCTTGACCTGCTGAGCATTTCCAACTTTTTCTGTTTAAAAGCAATTTTGAATTTTTGAAAACTATTTGGAAGTTGACCAATGTAATATCTATAATGGAGGAAATTCATTCAATGAATTAAGCAATGCAGAACAAAATGTTACTCTTTCTTAAATAGTTACATCAGCAAACTCCCAATGTGTGTCTTTCTCAGAAAGACCTATTGCTGTGTCAGGAAAGGGAAGCGCAGTTGAAGAACCTTGACTGAAAGGTGAGCCATTTGCTAGAACTTTCTTCTTTCTCATTTCCTAATGATGACTCGGTTCAATCCGTTGGCCAGAATCTAATGATGCATCCCAATATGCTCAGTTTAGTGATCCAACCCAACTCACTCTCTGTGCTCTCCCATTTAGCCTCCCTTTCGGTATATGAGCAGAGTACTGCTCCATACTCCAGTTTTTGAAGACAACGTTTCAAGAAGAAAGAGAGAATTTACATTTTTATACAGCACCTTGAATTCCCTCCAAAATTTCCCACTGCATTTTAAGCTAATGAAATACCCTTGAAGTGTTACATTACTGGTAAGGCAAAGCCAACAGTCAATATGCATACAGCAAGGTACACAACAAAAAGATTGGAAGTGCTAGCACTTGTCCATAGATAAAGGGAGAAATCCCTTAACATCATCAAGTAGTCTGGAAGGGATACTTTTCGGAGGGTCAGTGTGGACTCAATAGGCCAGATGGCCTGCTTCCACACAGGAGGGAATTTATAATTCCAAAGTCCCAATTACTTGCTCATGAGGGCAGTGTTTGGAGTCCATAGTTTGAATCAGGACAATTTCTATTATATAGTCAAACAAAGTAAACATTAAGTATCATCTTTAGTTAAGCACTTCTATTCTAAACGCCAAAGTCAACATTGGATAAACATGAATTAATAGGCAAGTTGCGGTCAATTGTAAACTATAGCTTGCACATTACATGGCAGGTACAACTCAGACAGATCTTTGAAAGTGGCTCTGCAGTCTACTCAGCATTTAGGTCAGCAAACTCAAGTCACAAAATCTTTCAAATGCGGTCTTCCTCACAAAGAATTTTAGCTCCTCTGTTTCTCGGACATAGCTCGATTTGCAGCTGACAGCAATGCATAATCAACCTGGGTATAATCTTAACTAAACCTAGCACAAAGTCTGTAGCAGAGTGCAACATGGTGGCTCAGTGGTCAGCACTACTACCTCACACCACCAGGGACCCAGGTTTGATTCCAGCCTCGGGTGACAATCTGTGTGGAGTTTGCACATTTTACCTGTGTCTGCGTGGCTTTCCTCCGGGTGCTCCGGTTTCCTCCCATAATCCAAAGATGTACATTACATAGGAACCTCACTTATCCAAAGGCCACGGGCGGGGAGTGTTTTGTTCAGTTAATTGAATGAGGAGAAAGTGAGGTCTGCAGATGCTGGAGATCAGAACTGAAAATGTGTTGATGGAAAAGCCCAGCAGGTCAGGCAGCATCCAGGGAACAGGAGAATCGACATTTCGGGAATAAGCCCTTCTTCAGGAATGAGGAAAGTTTGTCCAGCAGGCTAAGATAAAAGGTAGGGAGGAGGGACTTGGGGGAGGGGCGTCGGAAATGCGATAGGTGGAATGAGGTCAAGGTGAGGGTGATAGGTCAGACTGGGGTGGGG
>NC_057720.1:85895051-85954300 GCF_004010195.1 Chiloscyllium plagiosum | reverse complement strand
CCAAGTCCCTCCTCCCTACCTTTTATCTTAGCCTGCTGGACAAACTTTCCTCATTCCTGAAGAAGGGCTTATGCCCAAAACATCGATTCTCCTGTTCCCTGGATGCTGCCTGACCTGCTGCCCTTTTCCAGCAACACATTTTCAGCTCAGTTAATTGAATGCCTGATAACATAGTTTAGCCATGGATCAGGACCTTGCGATCTTGTTCAGATAATCCAAAATTCGGATAATCGAGGTTCCTCTGTAGATGGATTGGCCATGGTATATTGCCCATAGCATCTAGGGATGCGCAGGCTAGGTGGATTAGCCATGGGAAATGAAGGGTTAGGGGGATAAGGTGGATTTGGATGAGATTCTCTTCAGAGGGTTGGTGCAGTGTGTGCACCGCGTCAAAATTGAAATCATATGGAATGAACTGGGAACAGGTATCAAGTGAGACACATGCATTTCACACACACAAAGTTCAGGGATTGCAGCAGGAACTTTATCAGATCCAACCCGTTTGTTTAATTAACCATCTCGTCTCAGTGTTAAGGAATGAAGATTCAATCTGATATGCTGGTATTTGTATATGGGGAATGTGAGGGACAAGGACTAAATTCTTCACAAAAAGAAATAAGTATTAGGTCCGAAGCAATCACTGTGGTGTACTTCTTCTTCTGTATGCAACAACCACCTTCTCAGGCAAATCCCATGAAAGTCACAAAACACAAGGAATTCCCATTTCTTTTGGATGTTTGAACATGGAATGCAACAATTCAAGAAGGCAGTTCACCATCACCTTATCAACAGCAGCCAGTCCAGCCAGCAACAACCTTGAGCTGTGATGTTGAAAGAAACTCAAGCATTTTAATGAGCCTGATCTCCAAGTTAAAGTGGAAATTTATTCCTTCAACTCAGCTATTCATTTTGCTGTAAAAGGATGAGGAGAGGCTGATTGCTGGATTGAAGAACCTTGCCATCCACGTTACAGAAGACAGGCATCCAGACGACTGTCAATTCTTTCACTGTGCCCATTGCTCAGGACAGCAATTTATATTTTTTGTTTCTCTATGCAGAGATAATAAAGGTGGTGCGTAGAGTATAAAGGCAAAGTGAAATTATCAAGTCCAGAGGGAAGAATCAGTCAGAAAGGGCTTAATAAAGCCTTGCAAAAGCAGCTTAAGAACAAAGCAGAGGGTTTTACAGAGGGAGTTGGGAAGCACACAGTCATGACAGGCAATAATATTTTTACTGAGGAACTTGCTCTGTCCCAGGGGCCTTCAGAGGAATGGAAAGGTCTGGGGACACATGGTAACTCAGCAGACAGGAGAGACGAGTGTGCGATACACCGTCACAACCAACCTAACCTCGAGTGAAGAGCAACCAGTTCAAGAGAAACTATGGAAGGGCTACAGGAAAGTCAGGACAACATTCCAAAGGCATGGCATAACTTAGTCCGCATCAACATTCAAGTGTATCCAAAATTTCTTGCGCCTCTCACATCCCTGATTTTCATCGGTCCACTATTGGCAGACCAATGCCATTGTAGTGACAGATGGCTGAGCCTGCAATAGGAAGTGAACAGATTCCCACGGACGGGGAAAGTGTCGAGAGGGGCCACAGTGGGGAGCCTTTCCCAAGATACAGACTGAATTAGCTCGGGTTAAGAAAACCGAGTGCAAGGTCAGGAGTCACAGCACAATGGCAGAGGAGGAAGTGAACTTTCACCTCGTCCTTTTACATATGAAAAGCACAGCCGGGGAGCCTTTATCAGCAAGGGGTCTAAAAGGGCTCACTGCGAACAAGCCACACCATCTGAGAAGCTTTCCTTTAAAGTCACACTAATGCTTTCAAAAAAAAACAATTTGCATTAAGCCACCATGTGAATATCCAAGGAATTCCCACGCTGTATCCTGCCTTGAAAAAAAAAGCACTTCATCCAACCCCTTTGTATTTAGACTTTACATTTAAATAACATGCTTAATGATGATGAGACGTCTGTGTGTCTTCAGGAAATAAGACTCAGAGGAAAGAGTTTAACCTATGACCTGAAAGTCTGCACAGCGTTTTAACTTCTACTAATGTGCTGGCAGTCCTGCTGTTGATTTCATTTTGTACAATCCCATTGTTTTAAAAAAAACAAAAAAAAGTGATCCCAATCAGGTCCTCCCTCATCATAAAGGTCTGCCTTAAATACTCTGTTCAAATTACTCAAGTAAAAATACACAGCACAGCTAGTCATACTAAAATAAATCCAGGAAGAAAAAAGCAGACATGTTTGAATGGCTTGTTTTACCATCATCCTGAGCACTTCTCCTCTGGGCACTGATAGTAGCCCTCCTCGATCTCTACAAAATGGAGTTTTGTTTCTCCAGAGTAAGTGAGACACAAGTCTCAGGGGAGCTAATGTCAAACCTTAACCCATTTCCCAGTGATCAATACTGGATGCCAGGATGCAGAAGATACAGCATCCTTGACAGTTATGTATCTCTCAGACTTATTTTCAATTACTTCATGAGAAATGGGCACCTTCGGAAAGGCCAACATTTGTTGCCGATGAGCTTATTGGACCATTGCGGAGCACTTGGTGCAAGTACACCTGCAATGCTGTTAAGAAGGATGTTTCAGAAATTTGACCCAGCAACAGTGATATCATTCCAGGTTGGGATGGAATGTGTTTTGCAGGGGACCTTGAAGCTGGTGGTGTTCCCATCAGTCTGCCTGCCCTTGTCCTTCTAGATGGAAGGTGCTGTCAAAGGAGGGTCAATGAGTTGCTATAGTGTATCTTGTCAATGAGTTGCTATAGTGTATAGTGTACCTTGTTACATGTATTACAGGTAACCAAGGTCTATATTCTAGCTCTTAATGTAAGCATGCCAAATCAATATGCCTGTCCAGATAAAATGGTTTAATGTACAGCATAACTAAATCGTTAACTGTTCTCCCCAAACAGCACCTTATTTTTTTTTAAACTCATACAGAAGGTTATGGGCATCGCTGGCAAGATAAAGATTTACTGACTATTACTAACTACCCCTGAGAAGATGGGGGTGAGCCAACGTCTTGAGCCACCCACAGTGCTGTTAGAATCACAATCATTAAACTGGTACAGCACAGGAGGCCAATCAGCCCATCATGCCTGTACTGGTTCTATTACCTAGTGTCAACCTCCTGTCTTTTCCCAAAATCCCTGCTCACCATTTCCATCCAAATAATAATTCAACACCACCGTAAATGCCACAATTGAACCTGTCTCCACCACATTTCCATGCAATCCATTCTGCCTGCTGTGTGGAAAAAGGTCATTCTCACATCTATGCCCCCCCTCATTCGTTTTTCTTTTATAAGCAGGAATATTCTCTCCCTATTTACTCTATCCAGCCCACTCATGATTCTGAAGACCTCTATTAAATCTCCTTTCATCCTTTTTCTCCTTGAGAACAGTCCCGACATCTTCAATCCATCCTCATTTCTCCTTCCTGGAGCCACCTTGTAAATAGTTTCTACGATCTCACCGATGCAATTACATCTTTCTTGTGTTGCGGGGCCCACAACTGCACATAGCAGTCCAGCCGATATTTAACAAACGTCTCGTACAAGTTCAATATCACCCTTTTCTTTTGTGCTCTTGTACTACTTGCAGGGAGTTCTAGGAGTTTGGTTTATTGATGGAGGAATGGTCAATAAGGTTCCAAGCAAGGGTCAAAACAAGTTTTCTTTTCCAAGAGTCACTGTTTAAGATTTTCATGAAAAACATTTTTTTTCTGATATTTGCGCGCTACTACTCCCCAGGGGTTCCTTATATCTAAAACAGTTCTCAAAGCAGGTCACTCCTAACAATATTACCATCGATGGATGTATCTGTGACAGTGACGGTGAAGTGGTTTGTTTCTCCTTCAAGTTGCTTCCCTCACCATCTGCCCAACTTGGGCAGATAAGTTTTTCAGGACTTAGTCAGCTTGGACAGTAGTGGTGCTACCAAACATTGAAGTGTCCCTCCCAGCTTACTCTGTGTTCTTATCACCCTTAGTGCCTCTTCCAACTGGTGCTCAACTGGGCAGGGGTACTGATTCATCAGCTGACCGAGTTGTGCAGACAGTGACAACCAGGAAGATTCCACATCCATTTTTAATTCCTCTCCAAAAACAAGAACACCTTGATCTCTCCATCCTTGCAAACTTGTGCCCATCTTACTTGGAACTTGGTTTGAATCCTCCCAATCAGGTTTCAGCCGCTGCCCCAGTCTTATCAAAGTCACAAATGATATCCTATGTAACTATGAGAAAGGTGAACTGTCCCTCCTGATCCTACCCGACTTGTCTGCAAACACTGACGCAGGTGACCACACCATACTCTTCCAACCCTCTCGACTGCCATCCTCTGGGTTGCACTGCTCTCATCCAAGGACTGACTGAATGAAACCAGAGTATCACCTGCAACGGTTTCTCTTCCTGCTCCCAACACTTTAACTCTGGTGTTCCCAAGGATCTATCCTTGGTGCTTCCCTTTACTCACCGACATGTTGCACCTCAGCAATATCTTTTGACAGTGTGGTGTTAGTTTTTGCAACACTCAGTTCAACAAATCCACTGATGCTAAATTATCAGACAGCTCATCTGACATCTTGTACTGGATGAGCAGAGATTTCCTTTAATGAAATATTGGCTGGGCTGAGGCCACTGTTGACAATCCTCATACCAAACTCTGTTCCTTAGCAACCAAGTCACCAAATTCCTCTCTCCGGCAACTGTGTTAGATTAAATTAGTCTGTTCACAACATTCATACCATATTTGACAGAGTTGAGTTTCTGACCACATATTTATACCATCACTAAGGCCACCTTCTCTGTAACATCACCCCAAATTTGTTCCTGTCTGTAATCACATGCTGCTGAAGCTCATTCATGTCTGTATCACCTACACATTTGACTATTCCATCATACACCAGACTGGTCTCCCATAAACCTTTGGTGCTTGTCTTAACACACAGGGTTCCATTTCTCCTATCACATCAATGCTCACTGATTTGCACTGGCTCCTATTCAAACAACATCTTGATTGTAAAGCTCTTATTCTAGTTTACAAACCCCTCCATTGCTTCGGTCATCCTCCTCCTACCCACGTAATCTCCTCCAGTCCTCATTTGGGCATCTCATATTTGAATTGCTTCGCTGTTGTTGGTCTCACATATAGCCTAGGCCCTAAGTTCAAGAATCCCTCGCCAATACTTCTCCACCTTTCCATTTTGCTCCCCTCCTTTCAGATATTCCTTATAATCCACTCTCTGATCAAGCTGTTAGTCACCAGTCTAAATATCTCTTTATGTGGCCCAATGTCATAAGACATAAGACATAGGAGTGGAAGCAAGGCCTTCGGCCCATCGAGTCCACTCCACCATTTAATCATGGCTGATGGGCGTTTCAATTCCACTTATACCTACTCTCCCCGTAGTCCTTAATTCCTTGCGAGATTAAGAATTTATCAATCTCTGCCCTGAAGACACTCAATGTCCCGGCCTCCACTGCGCTCGTGGCAGTGAATTCCACAGGCCCACCACTCTCTTGCTGAAGAAATGTCTCCTCATTTCCATTCTAAATTGACCCCCTCTAATTCTAAGGCTGTGCCCATGGGTCCTAGTCTTCCCACCTCATGGAAACAATTTCCCAGCATCTACCCTTTCTAAACCATGCATTGTCTTGTAAGTTTCTATTGGATCTCCCCTCAAACTCATCCATGTGAATCTCCGCTGGACACGCTCCAGTGCCAGTATGTCCTTCCTGAGGTGTGGGGCCCAAAATTGGACACGGTATTCTAAATAGGGCCTAACTAGAGCTTTATAAAGTCTCAGTAGTACCTCACTGTTTTTATATTTCAACCCTCTTGAGATAAGTGACAACATTACATTTGCATTATTAACCACAGACTCAACCTGCAAGTCAACCTTTAGAGAATCCTGTACGAGCACTTCCAGATCCCTTTGTACTTTGGCTTTATGAATTTTCTCACCGCTTTAAAAAATAGTCCATGCCTGTGTTCTTTTTTCCAAAGTGCAAGACCTCGCATTTGCTCACGTTGAATTTCATCAGCCATTTCTTGGACCACTCTCCTAAACTGTCTAAATCTTTCTACAGCCTCCCACCTCCTCAAAACTACCTGCCTGTCCACCTAACTTCGTATTGTCGGCAAACTTCAACAGAATTACCCCAGTCTCTTCATCCAGATCATTTATATATAAAGCAAACAGTTGCGGCCCCAACACTGAACCCTACAGGAGCCACTTGTCACCAGCTGCCATTCGTAAAAAGAACCTTTTATCCCAACTCTCTGCCTTCTGTCAGACAGCCAATCCCCAATCCATGTCAATAGCTCACCTCGAACCCCATGGGCCCTCGCCTTAGTCAGCAGCCTCCCATGAGGCACCTTATCAAAGGCCTTTTGAAAGTCTAGATAGAAAACATCCATGTCGCATTTTGTAATGTTCCTGTGAGTCACCTTGGGAATGTTTCATTAGGTTAATGGTAATATATAAATGTAAGTTGTTGAATTATTAGCAAAGTGCTGAACTATATTGTGGGTGCATTGTTCTGAAATGTCACAGCCACCTTTCATATCCACTAGCATCCTGCTCCTCAAAAATCTTACTTTGCTCACTGTGACCTTGTGAACTACCAATCAATCTCCCAACTACTTTTCCCTGCAAGAATTCGTTAAATGGGTTGTCACCTCCAATGTTCCTGCAACACAATGTGTGAACCTCTCCAGTTGGGTTCCTAGCAACCTTGCCCCTTGCCACAAGAACAGCATGACAACTGACTCTTCAGTCAACTCGTGCATGCCACCCAGATATTAGAGTCATAGAGATGTACAGCACGAAAACATACCCTTCATTCCAACTCGTCCATACCAACAAGAAAGCCCAACTTAATCTAATCGCACCTGCCAGCACCCAGCCCATATCCTTCCAAACCCTTCCTCTTCATATACCCATCCAGATACCTTTTAAATGCTGTAATTGTACTAGCCTCCACCACTTCCTCTGGCAGCCCATTCCACGCACAGACCACCCTGTGTGTGAAAAAGCTGCCCCTTAGGTCCCTTTCATTTTTTTCCCCTCTCACCCTAAACCTATGCCCTCTAGTTATGGACTCCCCCACCCCAGGGCAAAGACTTTGTCTATTTATCCTATCCATGCCCCTCATGATTTCGTAAACCTCTACAAGGTCAGCCCGCAGCCTCTGACACTCCAGAGAAAACATCCCTAGCCTACTCAAACTCTCCCTACCGCTCAAATCCTCCAAACCTGGCAACATCCTTGTAAATCTTTTCTGAACCCTTTCAAGTTTCACAACATCCTTCCGATAGGAAGGAGACCAGAATTGCACACAATATTCCAAAAGTGGCCTAACCAATGTCCTGTACAGTTGCAATATGACCTCCTGACTCCTATACTCAATACTCTGGCCAACAAAGGAAAGCATACCAAATGTCTTCTTCACTATCTTATCTACCTACAACTCTACTTTCAAGGAGCTATGAACCTGTACTCCAAGGTCTGTTTCTAAATTAATCTAGTCTCATTTGCCAATATTTGGGGGCCATATCCCTCTAAATCCTTCCTAAACATGTACTCATCCAGATGCCTTTAAAATGCTGTAATTGTACCAGCCTCCGCCACTTCCCCTGGCAGCTCATTCTATACACGCACCACCCTCTGCATAAAAATATTGTCCCTCAGATCCCTTTTAAATCTTTCCCCTCTCACCTTAATCCTATGCCTTCTAGTTTTGGACTCCCCTACCCTTGGAAAAAGACCTTAGCTAGTCACCTTACAATGCCCCTCATGATTTTATAAACTTCTATAAGATCACCCCTCAGCATCCAATGCCCCAGGGAAAATAGTTCCAGCCTAATCTGTCTCTCCCTTTATCTCAAACCCAGCAACATCATTATAAATCCTTTCTGAATCCTTTCAGGTTTAACAACATCTTTCCTATAGCAGGGAGACCAGAATTGAATGGAAGATTCCAAAAGTGGCTTAACCAATCCCCTGTACATCTGCAACAAGACATCACAAATCCTATACTCAAAGCAGTGACCAATAAAGGAAAGAATACGATATTGCCTCCTTCTCTGCCCTGTCTATCTGCAATTCCACCTCCCAGGAGCTATGCATCTGCACCCAAGGTATCTTTGTTCGGGAAAACTCCTCAGGACCCTACCATGAAGTGTATACGTCCTGCTCTGATTTTCCTTACCAACATGCAACACCTCACATTTATCTGAATGAAAGTCCATCTGCCATTCCTGGGCCCATCTGATCAAGGTCCTGTTGTACTCTAAAAGGTAACCTTCTCCACTGTCCGCCATACCTCCAATTTTGGCCTCATCTGCAAACCTGCTAATCATTCCTCCTACATTCACATCTGAATCATTTGTATAAATGACAAAAAGTAGTGGGCCCACCACCAATCCCTGTGGAACACTGCTGGTCACAGGCCTCCAGTCTGGAAAACAACCCTCCACCCTCTGTCTCCTAGCTTCAAGCCAATTTTGTATCCAATTGGCCATCTCTCTCTGGATTCCATGCGATCTAACCTTGCCCACCAGCTTTCATACGGATTTGGCTCCTTCTAAAGACATAAATTACATCACAAGTAACGGTAACCATCCATCCCTACTTTACAACAGTTGTTACGGTTAAGGACATCATCCCCCTGTTACCCCCTCCCCATTTCTCCAGCTCATTGAGACAACCAAGTTACCAAGAACATGAAGTGTCAGCTATGCAGTGAGGGAATGTAGCCAAGTGTAGGCAGTAGCAGGTGCACTTTCCCAAGAGGACCAGTGACTGGCTCACATTCAGTGTCCCACAGCACTGCAGACAAAGCATCCCTGCTCATTTATTTCTACTGGGGCCAGCTTACAGGTAAACTGGTAAATGCAATTTCATAGCGCTGCGCAGTGAGGTTTGAGCACACAACCTCTATAGTATGAGCCCAAGACCCAAGCTTACCACTTAGGAGTCCTGTAAATGCAAAGTGAGAGTCAGAGAGAGAGAGAGAGAGAGAGAGAGAGAGAGAGAGAGAGAGAGAGAAAGCTGTAAATATAAGACCAGCAGTGACAGCAGCAATTCAGAATCCATTGCAAGCAATGAGACACCAGAGAGAAATTAATATCCCATAAAAAGGATTCACCGTCTTCCTATTTTTCAGTGTAAATATAGCAACAGCAATACCAAGAATTCCACCCCTTGCACGGGTTGCCTTGATAAATCAAAACCAGACCTGGCTCAGGCAGTAATCCCTCTCTGCTGCTCTTCAAAGTGCCGCAGCTATTCAAGCAGCAGCTTTCAAGTATCAGGTTTACAGCCTGGGGTCACTGGCTGGCATGGGGCATGTCCTACTGCAGGGTGACAAGAGAGTGTGAGCAGAATGAAATGAGACACAACATTAGCTGATCGATCACACCACAAAAGAATCTTTCAAGTTTCAGCGCCCGACAGAGACAGTGGATCAGCAGAGGCCGCATTCTGAACAGCAAATTCATTCCATTTGGACCCTCAATACTATTCAAAATTTTGACCGATCAGTGGATGTTCCCATTGCGTTTGCAGCACCGAACCATTCCTACAAGCCTTAAACATTCATTCTTCGATAACTACTTCTGTGGTCGGTTGTTCTTTCGTTGGTAACATTCTCACCTCTTGAGTCGCAAGACTGTGGGTTCAAGTTCATAGCATGAGGCACAGCAAGCTCCTGATGGTTACAATGAGTAATCAGGGAGTAATTACCAGGCTTGGAAGAATAAACAATGTAGCACTAATATTATGCCCTACTGCTGTATTGCAGAATATGGATTATTAGCAGCCCTGCTAACTGCAAGACATTGACCAACTTCTTACAAAACACCACCAAAAATACTGTTGAATCTGGAAATCTGAAATAAAAATTGTAAGTGGTGGGAGAGAAAATAAAGGTGTCTGGCAACATTGTTGGGAAGAAAATAACTGATAACGTTTCACATCTGTGACCTTTCATCACCCTCCTGTTCTATTAAACACACAAACTAGGAGTAAGAGAAGGCCATTCAGCCCATTGAGTCTGCTCGGCCAATCGATAGAATCATGACTGACCTCCTATCACAATGCCGTATTCCCACTTTCTCCCCATATTCCTTGATGCCCTTTTAAGCTAAAAATTTATCGATCTTTTTCTTATAATGTTCAGTGACTTTGCCCCCACAGCCTTCCATGTATTGAGTCTGTCCAACCACATTAAAATTTTATACATTTCATACCCGCTCATTCATCTAAATCCGAGAGAATACAGGCCTAGATAAACCTCTCTGTTCTCTTATGACAGTTCTGCCACTCCCAGAATTCCCAGTGAACTTCCACTGCACTCCCTCAATGGCTCCTAGGTAGTGATGCCAAACTACATGCAATACTCCAGGTGTTTTTGCCCCAAGACCCTGTATTGTTGCACTAAGGCATCCCTACTTCTGAACCCTTAGCCTCTTTCAATGAAGGCCAACACAACATTTGTCTTCGTAACTGTTTGCTGCACCTGCTGTATGTTAGTTCACTCAGTCAACTGATCTAAATCACCTTGAAACCACCTTGTGTCATCCTCACAACTCCCAACCTCATCCCAGTTTGTATCACCAGTAAACTTGGAAGTGTTGCTTTTGACTCCTTCATTAAGGTGTATAATGGATGATAGGGGGCCCAAGTACTGATCTTTGCAGTACTCCATTAGTCACTGCATACCACCTGGAAAAAGACCATTTATTCACACTCTCCGAACCTTCCATTCATTGACTCCATCTAAATGTCTTGCTGCCTCGGAAAGGCAAACAACGTCAAAGACCCCTCCCGCCCCGGTTATAATTTCTTCCAACTTCTTCTGTCAGGCAGAAGATGCAAAATCTTAAACACACACGGACCAACAGATTCACGAACAGCTTCTTCCCCACTGTTACTAGAATTCTGAATGGACCTCTCAAATTTTAAATTTAAAGTTCATCTTGCTCGTTGTGCACCTTATCTATAGCCATAATATTGTATTCCTCACTCTGTTCTATTACCCAAAAATACTTTGCATGGTATAATCTGCCCGTACTGCGTACAAAACAAAACTTTTCATGTGACAATAAATCAAATCAAATCCTGACCGTCAACCAATTCTCGATCCATGCCAATAGATTACCCTCATCCCATGTGCTTTAACTTTGCTCATTTACCTTTTATAAAAGGACCTCATCAAAAGCCTTCTGAAAATTCAAATACACCACATCCACAGGTTCTCTTTTCTATCCTTGAGCATGATTTGTTAAGCATGATTAGCCTTTCATAAGCCCATACTGGCTTCATCCAACCTCATTAATTCTTTCAATGCGTACTGTTATCAGGTCTTTCATAATAGACTCTATTATTTTCCCCACTACTTATATTAGGTTAACTGGTGTGTTATTCTTGGTTTTACCTCCCCCCTTTTAAATAGTGGGCTTACATTTCCCACCCTCCAATCTGTAGGAACCACTCTAAAGTCTGGAATTTCAGATGACAACCACCAGTACTCTGGGATATACATTATCAGGCCCTGGTGATTTGTTAGCTTTTAAACCCATTAATTTAACCAGCACCATTTTCATACCTAATTCTAACTTCCTGGAGGAACCAGGCGCCTGAAGGAAGAACATCTCACTGCATCAACATCGATTTCACCAGTTTCCTCATCTCCCCTCCCCCCACCTCATCCCAGATCCAATCCTCTAATCCACCCTCTTGAACTGTCCCACATGTCCATCTCCCTTCCAACCTATCCAGTCCACCCTCCACTCTGACCTATCACCATTACCCCCCAGCTGCATCCATCTATCACCTTCCCAGCTACCTTCACCCCAGCCCAACCCATCCTATTTATCTTTGAAACCCCTTTCCTGCCCCGCCCCACCATTCCTGACTAAGGGCTTACGCCTGAAATGTCGATTCACCTGCTCCTCGGATGCTGCCTGACCGACTGTGCTTTTCCAGCACCACGCGTTTCGAATCTGATCTCCAGCATCAGCAGTCCTCACTTTCTCCTAATTCTGACTTCTGCCAATTCCATTCTCTCACTTGGTTCTCTATAATTTTTGGGAGGTTACTTCAGCCCTCTTTTGTGAAGACAGAACCGGATGGTGTTCAGTTCATCTGCCATTTCTTTGTTCTCTTTTATAACACTTCTAGCTTCTGATTGTAAGGGACCTATATTTGGTCTTAACTAATCTTTTTCTCTCCACTTATTTATAGAAGCTTTTACTGTCTGTTTCTATGGCCTCGCTGCTATAGGAAAGATGTTGTTAAACTTGCATCTCTAACTCATCCTGAACTTAGACTAAGCTTATCTCTGTTATACTGTAATGTTTTTATTTACATGAAATATGCATTATGCTGAACTCAACTCTCTGGTAAGTTTCTCTTCTGCTCCCCTTTGATCTTCACTTGTGTGCTTCTCCGCTTTATTGATGTTAGAGTCCATCATCATCAATATAGAGGAACCTCGATTATCCGAACATCGATTATCCGAATAAGACTGCAAGGTCCTGATGCTTGGCTAAACTGTTAGTTGGCAGTCGATTACCCAAATAAAATACTCCCCACCCGTGTCGTTCAGACAATCAAGGTTCCTCTGTATATTCATATCGCATCATACATCTCCCCCTCAGGCCTTTCTCTACTCATACAGTTTAAATCACTAAATAAATTACCTTAACTAATTACAATATCACCATCTCCATCCTCCGCTCAGGGTCCAAATCATCAAAGGTCAAGATGATTTGGAACTTTTGCTGGTCACCCCAACCTGGTTTGTACATAAGGGTGATGGTTCAGCCGAAACCACCAAGGCACCCTGAGATATCTGACATAGTGCGCTTGTCTCAGCCCTGCATTCTGTGGCAATCATATTCAATCCCTCTTCACTGGCTCAAGCAAATCATTGCATTCCTGTTTCTCCTGAACTTCCCTTCAGAGGTTCTGTTTGGAGGACTGTCGCCTCTGCTTGTCTGTCTCTTATCTAGATTTTTTGACCAGTTGTCAAAGTCAGCAGTGTTTTTGCCTTGTCTCTCAAGTTAGAATATATCTGCTTTCTGCTGTAGTCTTTTTCTATCTCCCTGACCTTCCCATAATCCCGCGGTTGCACCTCAATATGAGCATTTCTCATCTTTAGTCTTCTTCCCATGAATGATTCTACCAGAGATTATCCCCGGTTTAGTGGTATTGGTCTGAGAGTTAAAAATGTCAATTCCCAATCTGTGATCCTGGCCATTAGGGAGTTTAAAGTTTTGACCACCCTCCTTTCTTCTCCATTCACCTAAGAATGGAGTGGAGAGCTTATCACCTGGCTGATTCCTACCTCTGTGACGAATTCCTGTTGTACAAATTACTGTCCGATGTCCAAAAGCATTTTCTCTTGGAATCTGTGTTACAAAAACTGGTTTCAGGGCTCTGATGACTGAGTATGCTGCGGTTGTACAGGTCCTTACAATTGTATCTAGCTAGAATAGTCTTCCATCAGTACTAATGTGTCTTCCCTTTGATATCAAATTGCTAAACTCTGCCAAGGTTTTCTGGAGACATTAACATCTCTGTTTGAACAGCCTGTTGACAGCCCATGGCTGACAAATCAATACATTCTCTATTTCCTTTTAAATAGTATTTGGATTGTTGAGTAATGAGCTCTGAATTAAATGATCCCCAAGTGTCCACTAAGAAGTCATTTTAGGATTTCACCACTCGTGGATTTTGGTATCACCAGTTCATAGTCATATACCATTAGGTCATCTACAACCGTCCAATGTTGCCTCTGTTTGGGATACTTCTTTAGAACTTGCGTGTGTTGAATAATATCTGGGCCGCACTTCCAAAGATGCTTGTGCACTCAATCGGCTGCTTTAAACAGCACAGACTAGCCTTAATGTCATCTCTGTAGCTGGTAGTGTACTGGTTATATCAGGAGAAAATTATTCCATCTCTTCAATGAGAATTTAAGTCTTCCGTATCAGCCTGACCCACCAACGTTCTGGGTAGGGTCGCAGCTGTAAAATGCATCTTGCCTGGAGTGTCGATTGGTGAGCAGTCTGATTTCAATTGTTGAGCTGAATCTATTCGCAATGGCATTGTCACTATATCTTTTGATCCCAGTAAGTTGACCAGTATTCTCCAGTGTGTTTTGACCAGGAATCTCAATCCTGGGGGGTAATTCAAGAAGCCATAAACCCATGGAATGAGCCCGAGTCCCTGGATTTCTACTCCAGATGCTGTGTCACCATCTTGCTTTTCTATCGGACTGTGCCTCAATATTATTCAGTAGTGGGCGATGTATTCTTCTAGCAGTATTCAGGCATTTTGACTCAGCATCGATCTGTAATGCTAGTCACGTTTGAGCTTTCCTAATCCTCCGAAAAGGCTTGAGAAATCTTTGCAAAATTCTACCCCCGTCCCCGATCCCCCCACCATCTCCTCTTCCCACATGCCGCCAGAACAGGTGCCACCCGATCCACTGCCACATCCAACCCATCCTCTCACCATCCCTGACAAACAACCAGACTCAACGTGTCCCTCTCCCTTCCCTCCGCCACCTTCCAGAACCAACACACCCAACACCCACCTTCCCAGCCCCCCACCAGGCCAGATTTCGCCCACCTGTCCTTACCTATCCTAAACACTGCATTGCTTAGCTGGTACCCTACTCACTTGGCACCCCATTCTCGTCCCACATGGCAACCTATCCATTTCGCACCCTAATTACCTGCACCCTAACTGCCTATGCATCAGGCATCCTAGATCTGCTACCAACCCCTTTCCTAGCTGGCATCCTACCCAGATAGCACAACAAACACTTAGCACCTTGCCATCTCAACAGCCTGACATCACACTTACATTATGTACTTACTATTTGACAGCAGCTGCCAAAGTTTCTGTCAGGATCTTCAAATCTCAGAAAGCTGCAGCTGACTGCTGTGAAAAGAGGATGTGGTTATCCTGCTCGGATTGTTCTACGTAGTAAAATAACTGTCAAAATGTAAGTTTGGCTCCTCATTTCTGAGGGAGCCCCGAGGAGAATCTCCTCTCGGAACTGGAGAGCTTCCTTCTTTCATAAACAAAGATCTGCACTTGTGTGCCACTCTTTGGAAACCTAGCCTAGTTATGTTTAGTGCCTCGATACATCTCCCACTCCTTTGGCTAAATGAGATGGTGAACTGACACAACGCAACTGAAGATCTACCCCAGACCTTGCAATTTGATGATGACTAGCTGAACATCCACAGATTTTAACCATGACCAGCTGTCAGCAAATATGGAAACAGTATCCAATGTACATGCTTTAAATTCTGTATTTAATCCTTTTACATGAAGACATTTGCTGGCCTTCTCTGATGCAACCTAGAAATGTTGCTTGCCTTGCTGATCTTAGCTTTGGATTTCTTGTATCTTCTCCTTTCCAAATGATTTTATTCCTTTGTCAAATGACTTCATTGTTTTGCTGGAGATACACGAAGTTCAAGCGTGCCGTATCCTCTCAACTGTCCTACTCTTCCTCACTGGTTGCATTAGTGTTTGCGGTGTTGCCTTTCAGCAGGTCTTCCACATCCTAATATGGGTGATGAGGCTCTTTCCCGCTTTCTTGCCATGTTGGTAGGCCTTCAGGAAGATGACCATGTAATCTTACAGTCTACCGATCCAATTGTGTCAGAAGGAGCCTCACTGTTAGCTTCGATGATTGGCCAGTTCTGGGCCCTAATCTCAGCATGTGTGGAAAACTGAACTGCCTCCTCTAGTGCGAGTTCCTCTTGTGATGGAAAAAAAACAAACAATTTTGCTTTTATTCCAAACATCTACAATGACACAATCTCCTGTAAGCTGGTCTTTTGGCACTTCATACCCAAAGCACCCACTAATGTGCATTACACTCAGCTAATAACACCTCAAATCGATTTCCCTTCCTTTGGTTAAATCTTACCCCTTCTATGACCAGATAGCTCTTTGGATTAAAAGATGCACTGGAAATTTCAATGAAAGATTTGAAGTCAGAAGTACTTTCTTTCATACTCTGCCTTGTTAGGTCAGCACAAGCAACCACAAAACAGAAATGCACTGACCTGATGCCTTTATTCTGTCACATGTAACCCCAATGGTGCTCTGTACTTCAACAGCTCCCACTTTTGGCCTGTTGTTCTCCAGCTCCTGCAGCAGTGGCTGTGTTTTGATAGGAACTGCTCCCTTCATACTGACCTGGGTAAATACAATGATTTCTCTTACCTCTTGTTTCCCTGGACTTCTGATTATTCCTACTTGCTCACCAGAGTCTTCCCTTTGCATTAATTTGCCACCAAACTCTTCGACTTTCCATTCTACCTGTGCTATTCCATCTTTTGTTTCTTCTACCTCATGGGACTGTGATCTACCTTCAATTTGACATCACTGTAGTCTCCCTTACCACTACCAGGCTTTGACAGAACTCAGAAGGAACCATGCCTTGGACTGCTGCAGCCATGTCTATGAAGTGTGTGTCTCCCACAGACTCTTGCCTGTCAGTGGTCACTTCATGTATTCTATGCTCTCTTGCCTCCCCAGGGCATTGGGTGCTTGCACTTGCACTCTTACAGGCTGTTTGCTTTGCCCTGATCTTAAATCTCTCACTCTGTTACACTCTAAGCTCTATCTACACCAGGATATACATTATACTGAATACAGCCCTGTAGCAGTATTTCTCTTCTGCTCCCATTTGAGACTTGACCACATTTTCTCTCTGCTCACGTTAGGTTTGTATCATTATTTAAATATTCATAAATCATTCTACTAAACACGAAAAAGCCACTCAGTCCCTCAAGCCTGTTTTTTTTTAAAGATTAGATGACTTACTGTGTGGAAACAGACCCTTCGGCCCAACAGGTCCATACCGACCCTCCGAAGAGCAACACACCCATTCCCCTACATTTACACTATGGGCAATTCAGCATGGCCAATTCACCTGACCTGCACATCTTTGGACTGTGGGAGGAAACCGGAGCACCTGGAGGAAACCCACGCAGACACAGGGAGAATGTGCAAACTGCACACCGACAGGCGGGAATCGAACCCAGGACCCTGGCACTGTGAGGCAGCAGTGTTAATCACTATGCCGCCACTGCCACCCCTGTAGTACTACACTGAAGCACCCACAACCTCTGGACTGAAGGAGGTAAGAACACTGCCAACTGAATCTGTCATGTAGCACCTGATGCTCTCAGCAGTCAAGAGCAAAGAGATGGCAGCAGCCATCCCGCACCTGGGTCAGTCTGGCTGAAAGGTAAATGGAGCTGTGAGGATGTTGAGTCACTGACAATGTGCCAAATGACGAGGAAATGGATTGAGACACATCACTGGCTTGTTATGGCTGCTCTGATTGCTTGCACATGGTTCAGAGGCTGCAGAGAGGAAAACAACCAAAAAGACCACTGAGGATCCAGAACAGTTTGCAACTCAGCATGTGCCTGCAGCAAGGGACTGAGCTACACTGTCACATTCCACAATTTCACCTACTACAGGCATTAAAAAGTGACTCCACCAGAACATGCTATTTCTAAAATTATTCACTCTTAAGTGTTTACACACTCAATGCTGGATACAGTTCATTTATTTTGATTATGCAGCCACTGGAAGTGGTTACAAATTCTACAGAACCTCAAATGGGAAACACACAAGTTAGCCAAAGACCCTGCAGCTAAACCTTTTTTTTTTTACTTAGAACGTCAGTTCTTTCTCTTGCCCATGGTTGAGCTTAACTGGTGAGCAGGAAGGGGAGGGGTGTTGGATCTGCCTCAGAGATCAGACCTGTTCATCCAAGGAGACATGGTGGAGTGGTAAAAAGGACAAACCACAGTCAATTCACTTTTGTGATATCACCAAGCCCTCTGCTGACAACACTGGGTTCTAACTGGGGAAGACGGCCATTGGAAGCAAATGAAATAATGTGCAGACAAGTGAAACATTAGTTAACTGCCTACACTTCGCAATGTGGTACAGAGCTGCCACTTTGTCTGGTTTCATCCAAATTGGCACCAGCTTTAAACATCAATCTCAGCAGACCAACCTTTGATGCTGCAGCATGGGATTTGCGACAGGGTGCTGGTCACAACAGCTCAATTCACACCTCTACACTTCTGTTCACTCGTACAGGGATTCTGAGCAAGCTGACTGTAGAGAGGCCATCGAAAGACTTCCACAGCCCAAGATATTTGCGAAGAAACTTACAGCCCATGAACCCGTTTCAAGTTGTACAGTCAATATTTTACAGTAGCAACTGCAACACCCAATTTGCAACCAACAACTTCTTACAAACAGCAATGTGGCAGTGATCCGATAATCAGCGTTCTTAGATGTTGATGGAGGGTTAAATGTTGACCAGGGCGCTAGGAAGAACTTGACTACTCGCCTTCAAAGGAAGCATTGTGGGAATGCGTTTCCAAACATACTTCAGGCATATGAGACCCTACTGATAAAGCAAAAGCCAGCATCCACTGACACTGTAGAACAAGACAGCCTGCCCACCGCCCACTGCTCCCTTCCCTGAGAAGCACAAGCACAGGCAAGAGAAGGGAACAACATTGCACTGAAATATCAGTTCAGATTTAGGGCTCACATGTCTGGAATGGGGCTTGAGGAGGAATAAAAAACCTGACCATGAGCTTACGTTAAAATTACTGTCCAGATAGAGAAAAAGCCACAACTAAGATATTAGGCAGTCTTGGGCAAGGTGCTGGTGTCCCGACAGCGTATTTTTGTATATCCTTTAAGAAATAGGTGTGTTTTTTTTTTATTCTTGAGAGGCTGGTGAAGGACTTGAAACTTCGCAGTCAATGAAGGTGTTCCCACATTGCTGCAAGATAAGAATATCCTGGATTTTGACCCAATGTTTATGAAGGAACAGCAAACTATTCCAAGTCATGATGGTCAGTGACTTGGAGGGGAGCTTGGAAATGGTGATACGATCATGTCTTTGTAAGTTTTCGAGGTGGTTGCCACAGGCTTGAGATGTCATAGCCTCTAAGGAAAATTGGTCAGAAGCTATACCAAGCACTTCATCATTTGCAATATACTACTGCCAACGTTCCCAACTGGTTGCAGTAGTCACTGGCATGCTACCATGAGAGAGAGACATCAACACTTTGCGTCCAATCAACATTTTGCATGCACTTTGCACCGTGAGGCTTGACGATAGGTCACATAGAGCTTCATAGATCCAGGAAGGGTGAACCAAAAACCACTTCATCACTCACCTTTGCTGTAAACAGTGCCTCTCCTGTGACATGACCCCTCCTCCGCAGCTCCGACTGCACGTGGACCAGGAGCTCCATTCTCCCCACCACTGAGCGACATCCTCCTCTCTGCTTTGGTCCTTCTCCGTAACTTCACTACTGTCCTGACAGAAACAACAAAAAAAAGCATCTATTTGCATCTGTCAACCATAAGATAGCCATGATGTGGCGGTGCCAGTGTTGGACTGGGGTGGACAAGGTCAGAAGTCACATGATACCAGGTTATAGTCCAACAGGTTTATTCGCAATCACAAGCTTTCAGTGCGCTGCTCCTCCATGAGGTGGAGCCATCTCGTCACTTGTGATTTTGAATAAACCTGTTGGACTATAACCTGGTATCATGTGACTTGTGACTTTGGCCACAAGATAGATCAACTTCCCCAGAAGGGCGACAAGACCGACATCAAACATCACGGAGAAAGAAAATAAAGAATGCGCACTTATGTAGCCCCTCTCAACTTCAGGACTTCACAAAGTTTTACACAGTTTTTTTTTAATTGTGTATCAATGTAGGAAACACAGCAGCCAACGAGCAGACAGCAAGGTTTCACGAACAGCTATATGACTTCTTCATCGTTGCTGATAGAGAAAAATATATTGGCCAGGACAAGAGACGAACTACCCTGCTCTTCTTCAAACTCATCCCTTCCCATCTCTAACCCCCTCCAAACCTCTGCAATCTTTTCACTCCTCTGCAGTGTCTGTGAATTTCATTACCTCAGCTGCTTAGTCCTGGAATTCACAACACATACCCTCAATGTTTCAGCCTCTCTAACTGCTCTGAAATGCTCCTTGAAACCTGCCTCTTTCCTGTCTTAACGTGTGGCTATATATTAGGAATAGTTCTAATAAAACGAAAAATTATTTTGGCAGTTAATGCACGTGCAAGTTCCAAAAGACATTTAATACTGAAAAATCCTCTGTGGGCTGACCCAATTCTCCTTATGTGGCTCAGTTTCAAGTTTTCTTTGATAATGCTTCTGTGAAGTGCCCAAATACATTCCATTAAGTTACAGGCACTTTGCAAGTACAAGTAGAAGTCAACATTGTTGGGTCATGAGAGCTGCTACATTTTTTTTATTTGGTTTATTATTGTCACGTGTACTTAGGTACAGTGAAAAGTTTTGTTTTGCATGCAGTACAGGCAGATCATACCAAAGTGCATTAGGATAGTAGAACAGAGAGAGGAATACAATGTTACGGCAGCATAGAAGGTGTACAAAGAACGCGATCAACATTCAATTTGAAATTTGAGGGATCCAGTCAGAAGTTTAATAACAGCAGAGAAGAAGCTGTTCGTGAATCTGTTGGTACGCATGTTTATGTTTTTGTCTCTTTTGCCTGATAGAAGAGGTTGGAAGAGATTATACCGAGGTGGGAGGGGTCTTTGATGATGTTGGCTGACTTGCCAAGCAGCAAGTAAATGGAGTCAATTGAATGGAAGGTTGGTCCGCATGATAGACTGGGTTGTGGTCACAACTCTCTCTTACAGTCCTGGGCACAGCAGTTGCCGTACCAAGCCGTGATGCATCCGGCTAGAATGCTCTCTATGGTGCCTCTATAAAAAGTTACCGACGTGCTGAATTGCCTTAGCATCCTGATGAAGTAGAAACATTGTGCTTTCTCGACCATCGCATCAACAAAAGTCGTCCAGGACAGATTGGTGGTGATCATCTCTGCTAGGAGCTTAACGCTTTCAACCATCTCCACCTCAGCTCCATTGATGTAGATAAGAGAGTGTCCTCCACTTTGCTTCCTGAAGTCAATGACCAGCTCTTTCGTTTTGCTGACATTGAGGGCATTTGCTGACATTGACATTGACCACACCACTAAGCACTCTCTCTCTTTCCTATATCCTATCTAGACATTGTTTGACATCCACCCTACAATGGTGGTGTTGTCAGCATACTTGGGGTTAGGATGAAATTGGGCCACACAGTCATGAGTGCACAGGGAGTATAGTAAGGGGGTGAGTAAGCAGCCTTATGGTGTGCCGGTGTTGAGGATTGTCATGGAGGAGGTGCTGTTGCCTATTCTCAATGACTGCAATCTGTGGGTCAGGAAGTTGAGGATCCAGTTGCAGAATGTGGAGCAGAGACCTAGGTCTCGAGTTTGAAGGTTAGTTTGATTGGAATTAGTGTTGAAGACCAAGCTGCAGTCAATAAGTAGGAGCTTGACGCAGGTATCCTTATTACCCAGGTATTATAGGGATGAGTATAGGACCAGGGAGATGATGTCTGCCGTGGATCAATTGCAACAGAAGGCAAACTGCAAAGGTATCAAGGCAGGCTGGACCTGACATGAGCCATCACTAACCTCCCGAAACACTTGATTATGGAGGTCAAAGCCACTGGGAGGTAGTCATTGAGGCACACTGCATGAGTTTTCTTTAGTGCCAGAATGATGGCGGTCTTCTTGAAGCAGGTGGGGTCTTCAGATTATAGTGACAAGAGATTAAAAATGTCAGCAAATAATCCCACCAGCCGGTCCGCACAGGATCTGAACGCATGGACGGGAACTCCATCCAGGGCAGTCACTTTCCTTTAGTTCACTCTCAAGAAGACCAATCTGACATCTGAGGCAGTAACTGAGGGAACAGATGTGTCCGAGGCTGTGATGACACGTGACACCATTTCACCGATTTTCTGTTCGAAATGGGCATAAAGCGCATTAAGCACATCGGAAAAGGATATATTTTTGTCCTCTGCTCTGTTCTGCTTCACTTTGTAGCCCATTATGTTGTCCAGGCCTTGCCAAAAGTGGCAGGTGGCCTTGGGGCATCCATCTAAAAGGACAGTCTCATGCAAAACGTGGCATTGCTGACAGTACAGCACTCCCTCACTGCTACACTAGAGCACCAGCTACCTTTTGTGCTCTGGTCCCTGAACCCAAAATCCACTGACTCAGATATGAGACTGCTAACAACTGGAACACAGCAGACACCTAAAGATATGAAATGGGGCCATTTCAACTTAGCCATAAGGCAAAGTAGAGCGGAACAGTTTGAAAGGGCCTGAATGACCTTGAAAGTAGTCATTGCAGACACAGGACCCAACAATGCAGATGACCACATAAGACACAGGCAGTTGCAAAGTCTTTGTATAGTTCACGTCACACCAGATGATGCACTTAAGTACTGGAGAGCCGTTAAAGGACATTCTACCCAGATCTGTAAGCTTTCTTTGAAATCCATACAAATCCCCCAGGGGATCAAATTATCGGCATTGAGAGGCAGGGCCCCAAATGTCCTTAGCAACCAACTTGATCTGGAACGTTAGGCTGAAGACTCTCCCCATTACCTCATACAACAAAGTGGTTACAAGACTTTGAAAGTCAGCTGTTTGTTACTCATGCTGGCAGGCGGTTAATTCAATGAACCTCCTCAACCAACTTCACAACAACAACAACAGAGTCACGTAACTCAGCTTGGGTCTTAAAGCCTTTGCTCAAATCATACAGGTCGTTCTGCTTTACACATGCTTCGTTACACAGAGTTGCTATAATATCATTGACGAATTGGGGACGCTGTTTCTAAAGTGCGAACCTTTCAAGCATGTATTGGTTATAACACGACTCCAGCCCCATTATTTTAAATGGTGCTGCTATTACGCGACTTTCTTACAACATGTGATTGCACGAGAACAGAACTACCACATTATAGCATAACTGACCGTACAGAATGCCCCCTAATCTGCCTGAGGTTACTTAGAAAGAGAAAATAAAGTGCTCTTCTATAAACAGTCAATATCAGAATATTTCACATTCAGATAAAGTCCTTGCCCATTTCCAAACTGCTCTGAGCTCAGGAACAAGGACAAGCGCAATGTAGAGTTAGTTGCTTGTGGCTGCTGGGTCCATTACCTTTCATCACTTGTATAAGTGATTTGGATGTGAACATAGGAGGTATAGTTAGCAAGTTTGCAGATGACACCAAACTTGGAGGTGTAGTGGACAGCGAAGAAGGTTACCTCAGAGTACAATGAGACCTTGACCAGATGAGCCAATGGGCTGAGGAGTGAGAGATGGAATTTAATTTAGATAAATACGAGGTGCTGCATTTTGAAAAAGCAAATCATAGCAGGACTTAAATGGGAAGGTCCTGGGGAGTGTTGCTGAACAAAGAGACCTTGGAGTGCAGGTTCATAGCTCCTTGAAAGTAGAGCCACATTTAGATAGGATTGTGAAGGCGGCATTTGGTATGCTTTGATTTATTGGTCAGAGTATTGAGTATAGGAGTTGGGAGGTCATGTTGCAGCTGTACAAGCTGTTGGTTAGGCCATTTTTGGAATAGTGTGTGCAATTCTGTTGTGAAACTTGAAAGGGTTCAAAAAAGGATTCACAAGGATGTTGCAGGGGTTGGAGGATATGAGCTAACAGAAGAGGCTAAATAGACTAAATAGACCAGTGCTGTTTTCTCTGGAGCGTTGGAGGCTGAGGGGAAACCTGATAGAGGTCTATAAAATCATGAGGGGGCATGGATAGGATAAATAGATGAAATCTTTTCACTGGGGTGAGGGAGTCTCGAACTAGAGGGCATAGCTTTAGGGTGAGGGGGAAAGATATAAAAGGGACCTAAAGGGCAACTTTGTCATGCAAAGGGTGGAGCGTGTATGGAATGAGCTGCCAGAGGAACTGGTGGAGGCTGATACAATTGCAGCATTTAAAAGACATCTGAAATGGGTATATGAATAGGAATGGTTTAGAAGGATATGGGCCAAGTGCTGGCAAATGGGACTAGATTAGGTTAAGATATCTAGTTAGTCCGAAGGGTCTGTTTCCATGCTGTATGTCTCTATGACTCTAAGTGCAGAATGGATTCTTAAGAGAATGGGAAAACTGTACAACTTTTTTTTTAACTTCAGAAGTTGAATTACAGAGAGTTCACAACAGACCAAGTGAAGTTTCACAACAGCCACTTTCTGATACAGGTTGTAGTGGGAATCTTAAGGGTGAGGGCTGAGTAGAGGAGAATTTTTTTTCTCATCTGTGGTAGCCCTCAGAGTGCAGTTGTTGTGTATATTCAAGGCAGAGATTGATAGATTTTGAGATACTAAGGGAATTAAAGAATACAGAGACAATGAAAGAAGCTAGAGCTATGATAAATGGTTATTTGTGATGTTGTGGAATGGTGAAGGAGACTAGCAAAGCCAAATGGCCTATTCCTATTTTTCATATTATTGTACTATTTAATACCACACCCACCCAATCCCACAAACGCCTCAGAAAGTAAAGCAGCTCCCTTTCGTTCTCACATTCCCCATTAGTAAGTTCCTAGTCCAACATCTCTTAAGCTATATTCTCTTACACCTACAGGTTCACCTTCTGCAGTCAAAGTGCTGAAATACTTCATATACCTGCTTTAGAAATAACAAGTCTGAACTGAGGGGTTTAAACATCTTTGGACTCTAGGTGAACACCAGATCTTCAACTCAAATGTAACTTATTAACGAAGTCTGGCAAATCACTCCACGTCCTGGGATTCCAGTTGCTGTATTTCAAGCTCTCGCTGCAACTGGTCCCTGTCCAAAGTCTCTCATCGTTGCTCCTCCCAGGTATCTGAGCAGCGAAGTGAACAGTTTGGTCCCAACACAGTTCTCCTGAGATCACTCGTTAAGCTGCTACAAGGTAGACAATCACCATAACCAATGGGAGTTGGAGTGAACTAACCTAGTCAGGTTCCTTTCACATGTCCCAACCCCAAACCTGGAACAAGGCTCAATGACCAGCACCAAACAGGGGGTATATTGCATATTGTCATAGCACAACAAAAATTAAACCATGGGCTTGAGAGCCACACTGAACAACAAGGGATTAGGGTGGGTTACCTCAAACTAGTAAGAGACTAGTATAGGAGTGAAAGAAACCCCCAAGTGTGGTATTGATGAAAAAAACTCATCACCCTTGCAATCAGGTAAGGAGGCTAGTTCTCAGTCTTGAAAGGGAATTCACAGCAGAACTGAAGTCAATGTGACATTTAAGGCAGAATCTGTCACTATGTGAATGTGTTCTTTTCAAAAACTTGTAATTGAACTCATTCGTCATTGACCAATGTGGGAAATGACATTTTGTTTTCAACAATACTCCACAAATGCTGGTGAATCCAGGCATCTGCAACAGGTTTTACACCAGGGATGACTGTTCTAAGTACCAAAAGGCAGCACTAAGTTACAACCCTGACTACAGTGTTGCTGTCACCTCTACTGTAAAGGCCAGGTGTTGGTTCTGCAGAGAAGTACACGACTGAAATAGAAAGTCAAAGGAAGAACGATAGCGAAGTTGGAGTATGGGACATACATGTGCTCAAGGAGAAGCTGTACTGGTTGTAGGCACAAACTACTGCACTAACATGGCTCTGGCATTCAAACAGATGCTTGGCACATAATGAGAGACACAACAGAGTACCAGACTGGTGTGGGACAAATAGGCTTCAATTCATGGGAGATTGACATGAATACTGGGGAAGCAGGGAGCTGTTCTGATGGAATGGCTCCAACTGAATCATACAGAGACTAGAGACCTAGCGAATTGCATAACTAGGGCTATAATAGGGGTTTACAACTATATAATCAGAAGGACGATTGCTCACCAGAACAACACATAGGACAACATTAAGGTTAACAGCCTAAACAATCTAACGCTGCAGTATCTTGTCACAAGTGTGGCTGAGAAACTCCTATCAGTAAAGACAAAACCATTTATCACTCTAAAGTACAAAGTACTCATTGCAACACAACAGGCTCTTCTTGGGCTTATGCTACATTATGAAGAATATACCAAACAATAAATCAAATTGTTCCTAACACAATATGTACATTCATGCCTTGGAATAGACCTTGAAGAACAGACCTTGGGAAGGTGATGGCCTAGATGTATTATTGCTGGACTGTTAATCTAGAGACCCAGGTAATGCTCTGGGGACCTGGGTTCAAATCCTACCCTGGCAGATGGTGTAATTTGAATGCAACAAAATTCTGGAATTAAGAGTCTAATGATGACCATGAATCCATTGATGATTGTTGGGAAAAACCCATCTGGTTCACTAATGTCCTTCACGGAAAGAAACTGCCATCCTTACCTGGGTCTGGACTACATGTAGCTCCAGATCCACAGCAATGTGGCTGACTCTTAACTGCCCTCTGGGCAATTAGGGATGGGCAATAAATGCTGGTCGAGTCAGCATCAGATGCTGTCATCCCATGGATGAGTTTATAAAAATCAATTGTTCAAGGGAACAAGCTTCTTTACTAGAAGAACAACAACACGTGGATGGACTCTGTGGGAAAGACTATAAATCAACAAACAATGGAGGTGTTTAAATGAGTACCTTTAATCTTCATGTTGATTGGGTCAATTAAATTGGGAAAAGTAGCTACGACAATAAATTCATAGAGAGTGTAAGGGATAGTTTCCAGAGAAATTTCTCATGAAACCAACCAGGAAGCAAGTTATCTTGGATCTGGCAATGGGCAAATGAGGCAAGTTTAATAAATGACCTCCGAATGAAAGATTCCCTGGGTAGTAGCGATCATAACAAGATAGAATTTAATATTAAGTTTAAGAGTGAGAAATTTGGGTGTAATTTAAATAAAGGGAATTACAATGAAGTGCTAGTAGAGTTGGCTAAAGTGGATTGGGCAGATAGATTAGCAGTAATGATGGTATGCAAGTAGTGGCAGACATTTAAGGAGGCAATTCATCAGCTCAGCAAAACTACACCCCAGTAAAAACCAAAGATTCTAAGACAGGAATAAACCAACCACGGCTAACCAAGAGAGTTAAGGAACATATTATGTTGAACAAAAAAGCAGAGATGGAAGCAAAAGTCAGTGATAGCCCCAGAGACTTAGATAATTACAGAATTCAGTAAAGGAGGACAAAAAAGATAATAACGACAGAGAAAATACAATACAAGGGCAAACTAATGAGGAATATAAAAACTGACAATAAGACCTTCTTTAAATATATTAAAAGAAAGACAAAGCTCAAAGTGGCATAGGCCCCTTAGAAAATGGATCTGAGGACAGTTTTTAGAATCCCTAAAATCCCAACAGTGTGGAAACAAGCCAATTGTCCCAACAAGTCCACACCAACCTTCCGAAGAGCAACCCACCCAGACCCATTACCCTACCCTATTATTCGACGTTTTCCCCTGACTAATGCACCTGACCTACACATCCCTGAATACAATGGCCCAATTCACCTAACCTGCACATCTTTGGATTGTGGGAAGAAACAGGAGAATTTGGAGGAAACCCACGCAGACACAGGGTGAATGTGCAAACTCCACACAGACAGTCACCCGAGGTGGGATCAAACCAGAGTCCCTGGCGCTGTGAGTCAGCAGTGCTAATCCACCGTGCCACCCATGAATTTTTGGGGAATAAGGAAATGGCAGAGAGGTTAAATAGATATTTTGCATCAGTCTTTATGGTGGAGGATACTTTGAACATTCATAAAGAATATAGGAGAGGGATTAAGTACATTTACCATCACTTAGACAAACGAATGGGGCTATTAGCAGTTACATCTCCTGGTCCTGATTACTTGCACCCTAGGATGCTAAAGAGATAGTGGATGCATTGATTGTAATTTTCCAAATATGTTTGAAGTCTGGGGATGTACCAGAGGATTGAAAACGGTTAATGTGTTAGCAGACAGGTGCAGCAGGTAATCAGCAAGGCTAATGGAATGTTGGCCCTTATTTCAAGGGGGTTGGAGTATAAGAGTAAGAGAGTCTAGTTAGGCCAACTAGCCTAACATCTATGGTAGGAAAAGTACTTGAATCAATTATTAAGGAAGTAACAGCATAACATTTGGAAAATCATAATCCAAAAAAGCAGAGCCAGCACATCTTCGAGAAAGATACATTGTGTCTGACATACTTATCAGAATTTTCCCAGAAAGTTTCAACCAGAGTGGGTAGAGGGGAACCAGTAGATGTGTTATATTTAGACTTCCAGAAGGCATTCAACAAGGTACCTCACAAAAGGTTAAGTCATATGATATGAGTCAACAGAGTTGAGGTAGTTTATCGATGTTGACAGAGAACTGGCTTATGGGCAGGGAACAGCAAGTGAGAATAACGGTTCTTTTTCAGGATGGCAACCTGTAACCAGTAGGGTTCCACTGGAATCAGTGCTGGGACCGCAACTATTTACAATACAGTATATATTAATGACTCAGAGGAAGAAAGCGAACATACAGTAGCCATATTTGCAGTTGACACTAAAATAGGTGGGAAGGCAGGTTGTGAAAGAGATACAAACAGTTTACAGAGATATTAATAGGTTAATTAAGTGGGCAGAAAGCTGTCAAATGGAGTATAACATGAGAAAATGCAAATTGGACACTAATCAGGCTGCCCTATGGCACCAGGCACCCACAGCAATAACAGAACCATAGGTCCAGAACCTGAAGCAGCTTAACACCCAGCTAACTGAATAGCCTTCTAATAGTGGCACTGACAAGTATCAAAGCACATCTGCACTCAGAATAGACAACAGGCATAACAAGTGCATCACAGAACACCTTGCAACGTGATCAGAAAGAATCACTTGTGACTATTATCAACATAACTCTTTTACTGAGTGGAGAATGATGTGTCAGTTCACTAAAGGCACAGTAGGCAGCAAAAACTAAAGGCAGTTTACGCTGCTATACCGTAAAGGGCTTGCTACAGCCCTCATGCACAAATATCTCCAGTAATGATCACTGTGTTCATATCTCCTTGTATCCACAATCCACAGGCAGCAAGTTTGAACTCGTAGAAAACGTAAAGAATGCAGCATTCTCATTTGACCTTTGAAAAGGTCGACTGGCCTTTCTCTTCCATCACGTTTTCACAAGCATTTCCACCATCTGGTTTTGAGCAGCACTGAGACTCAGAAAGTTAGCTACCTCTTAATCAGTCCAAAGAAGGACGTACTGCTATCGAATCCAGCTAGTATAGAGCTTAAACACTAAAGTACACATGGTGAGACAATGACCAGCAGTATGCTCTACACAGGATCATCCAGGGCTTGTCCTCAGGAGCTAAAGATTGATACTCCAAAAGCACCTGATGCAAAGAAAATCTGGGAGAAAGTTTAGAGGTACTTTTTTTTTTAAAAAGGTTTGCTACACTATAAATGCTGCCTTCCTTTAAGGTAATGGTTTAGTCACGGAAATATTGGAGATAGTAGATACTAAACCATTACCTTAAAGGAAGGCAGCATTTATAGTGTAGTAAACTTTTCAAAAAAAAAATGCCTCTAAAGTTTCTCCCAGATTTTCTTTGTATCAAGTGCTTTTGGAGTATCAATCTTTAACTCCTGAGGACAAGCCCTGGATGATCCTGCGTAGAACATACTGCTGGTCATTGTCTCACCATGTGTACTTTAGTGTTTAAACTCCATACGAGCTGGATTCGATATCAGCATGTGCTTCTTTGGATTTCTATTGGATTGGTAAGGTTGGAAATTATGTGATCCTTTGAATGGTAGGGCAAGCTTGAGGGGATAAACGTTCTATGTTTGCTCCTATTGCTTATGCTCTTATAAAACCGAATGTAAAAACATCTAAACAGAAACTCTGGAAGTACCCAGCAGATCAGACAGCAGTAATGAAGAGAAACACAAGTTAACATTTCAGGTGAAAGATCGTTCATGAAAGATTCAAGCATTATAACACTTCACTTGAGTCATTGATACAGGTTCTGGTTTAAAAATTGTATTGGTCTTTATAATAAGTGTTAGAGTCATGTCATGAATCCATCTATGTTATCCAGATAACAAATTATTCACAATGTACAACATTATTAACTGCCTATCTTTGGTACCTGCAGTTACTGACAATTACGGATGCAAACGTAGTGTTACACTGACCGTTTTGCACACTATCCTAGGCAAATCTGAAATGTTTTGAAGCATTACCCAAATAGGGACAAGGGTAAACCATTCCTCAGGGGACGAAAACAAAACTAGTTTAATGCTTGTCATAAAGAACATTAGTGAATCAGATGTTTTTTAGGAAAGGAAATTTTCCATCTTTACCTAGTCTGACCTACATGTGACTCCAGCCTCCTAGCAATGTGGTTGACTTCTAATTGCACTGTGGGTAACTAGGGATGGACAACAAATCCTGGTGCGGCCAGCGACACCTATATCCCATGAACAAATAAATTAAAAAATAAATGGACAAAATGTACACTGTGACAGGAAAGACCCATCAATATAGTTGACCAGTTTATTCTAGTCCTTCTCAATGAAGGCAAACAGCTCATAGCCACACACACACAAAAATATACGCACGCACACACACACACCTTTCAAGTCTTCACGAGCTAAGCAAGTAGAGTTTAGCAATCCTCATATAACTCCACTGCCTCACCTCTAATCCGAAATTATGAATGGCAGCCTTTACCAAACATTCCTGCCTTTAGTCTCATCCTAAATTTCAACATTTATATAGTTCTTCTTTTCAACTCGTTCACGGGATGTAGGTGACTTGCTAGGACATTTCAGAGCGCATTTAAGAGTTTACCTCATTGCCAAGACTTTGATTTGATTTGATTTATTGTAGTCACATGTACCTAAGTACAGTGATAAGCTTCATTTTGTGAGCAGTACAGGCAGACCATAGCAAACAAGGACATCCAGATCATAGGTGCTTAGACAGAGTGAGGCAGACAAGAGGGGCCACACAGGAGGTGCGCAAAGCAAGATCAACATTAACAAGATCAACATTATTTGAATATAGAGAGTCCATTCATCAGTCTAATAACAGCAGGGAAGAAGCTGCTCTTGAACCTGTTGGTGTTCAAACTTCTCTCTCTTCTGCTAATCGGAAGAGGTTGTAGGAGAGCATTACTAGGGTGGGAAGGGTCTTTGATGATGTTGGCAGCCTTCCTGTGGCAATGAGAAGTGTAAATGGAATCCATGGATGGGTGGCTGGTTTCCATGATGGTCTAAGCTGTGCACACCACCTTCTTTGATATAGGTTCTTGTTTAAAAATTGTACTGGTCTTTATAGTAAGTGTTAGAGTCATTTCATGAATCCATATATGTTATCCAGATAACAAATTATTCACAATGTACAACATTATTAACTGCCTATCTTTGGTACCTGCAGTTACTGACAATTACGGATGTAAACGTAGTGTTACACTGACCGTTTTTGCACACTACAGAGCAGCTGCTGTAGCAGGCCATTGTACACCTGTCTATGATGCATCTGTAAAAGTTGGTGAGGATCCTTACGGACATGCCAAATTTCCTGAGCCGCCTGAGGAAGAAGAGGTGTTGTGCCTTCTTGACGGTCATGTCTACGTGAAAAGTCTAGGTTATCAGTTATCCTCGCTCCTAGGAACTTTACGCTCTCACCATCTCAACCTCAGCTCCGTTGATGTACATGAGGTTGTATACTCCTTTCTTCCTGAAGTCAATAATCAGTTCTGTTGTTTTTCTGAAATTGTGAGAGAGGTTGTTATCCTTGCACCATGACACCAAGCCCTCTATTTCCTTTCTGTATTCTAGAACATGGAACAATACAGCGCAGAACAGGTCCTTCGGCCCTCTATGTTGCGCTGACCTGTGAACTACTCTCAGCTCGTCCCCCTACACTATCCCAAAATCATCCATGTGCTTATCTAAGGATTGTTTAAATCTCCCTAATCTCGCTGAGTTGACTACATTAGCAGGTAGGGCATTCCAGGCCCTTACCACACTCTGCGTAAAGAACTTTCCTCTAACATCTGTCTTAAATCTATCACCCCTCAATTTGTGGTTATGCCCCCTCATACAAGCTGACGTCATCATCCTCAGAAAAAGTATTTCACCGTCTACCCTATCTAATCCTCTGATCATCTTGTACGTCTCTATCAAATCCCGCCTTAGCCCTCTTCTTTCCAATGAGAAAAGACTCAAGTCTCTCAGCCTTTCCTCATAAGACCTTCCCTCCAGACCAGGCAACATCCTGGTAAATCTCCTCTGCACCTTTTCCAATGCTTCCACATCCTTTCTGTAATGGGGCGACCAGAACTGTACACAATATTCCAAGTGTGGCCGCACCAGCATTTTGTATAGTTGCAGCATGATATTTCAGTTCCGGAACTCAATCCCTCTACCTCACACCGTATGCCTTCTTCACAGCACTATCCACCTGGGTAGCAACTTTCAGGGAACTATGCACGTGGACTCCAAGATCCCTCTGCACATCCACACTACCAAGAGTCTTTCCATTGACCCAGTACTCTGCCTTCCTGTTATTCTTCCCGAAGTGCATCACTGCACATTTAGCTGCATTGAACTCCATTTGCCACCTCTCAGCCCAATTCTACAGTTTATCCAAGTCTCCCTGCAACCTGTAACATTCTTCCAAACTGTCCACTACTCCACCGACTTTAGTGTCGTCTGCAAATTTACTAATCCATCCACCTACGCCTGCATCTAAGCCATTTATAAAAATGACAAACAGCAGTGGTCCCAAAACAGATCCTTGTGGCACACCAGGCTGAATATTTTCCATCAACCACCACTCGCCGCCTTCTTCCAGAAAGTCAGTTTCTCATTCAAACTGCTAAATCACCCTCAATTCCATGCCTCTGTATTTTCTCCATCAGCCTACCATATGGAATCTTATCAAAGGCTTTACTGAAGTCCATGTATACCACGTCAACTGCCCTACCCTCATCTACATGCTTGGTCACCTTCTCAAAAAACTCAATGAGGTTTGTGAGACATGACCTACCCTTGATGAAACCATGTTGACTATCTGAAATCAAATTCTGACTTATTGTTGTTTGATATCTGTCCTACCACAGTGATGGTGTCAGCAAACTTGTAGATGGCGTTCATTCGGAATTTGGTGACACAGTCGTTGGTGTACAGGGAGTACAGTAGGGGGTGACAACACATCCTGGGGTGGGGTCTCCAATGTTGAGGGTTATCATAGAGGAGGTGCAGTTGACTATCTTCACTGATTACAGTCTGTGGGTCAGGAAGCTGAGGATCCAGATGCAGAAGGCAGAGCCAAGATTTAGGTCTCTCAGTTTTGAGACCAGTCTAGAGGAGATAATGGTGTTGAAGGTGATGCTGTAATCAATGAATAGGAGTCTGACCTAGATGTACTCCGTGCCTAGATGTTCCAGGGATGTGTGCAGGGCTAGGAAAATGGTGTTCACTGTGGACCTGTTATATCGGAAGGTAAATTGCAGGGGATCGAGGCAGGCTGGCTCTCAATGACCAGCCTCTCAACGTTACTTCATGATTATGGAGGTTAGAGCCACTGGGCAGTAGTCATTAAGGCACATTGCATGTGCTTTCTTCAGTACAGGAATGATGGTGGTCTTCTTGAAGCAGGTGGGATTTCAACTTGTAGGAGGGAGAGGTTGAAGATGTCAATGAATACCTCCACCAGCTGGCATGCACAGGATCTAAGTGCATGGCCGAGACTCCGTTTGAGTCCATCATTTTCCTTGGATGGACTCTCAGGAAGACCGATCTGACACCTGCAGCGGTGACGGAGGGAACAGGTGCATCTGGGGCTGTTGGGGCAGGTGACACTGTGCCGCTGGCATTCTGCTGGAACTGAGCATAGAAAGCATTTGGCATGTTAGGGAGGGATATGACTTTGTCTGCTATCTTGCTCTGCTGCATTTTGTATCCCGTTATGTTGTGTAGGTCTTGTCACAGGTGGTGGGTGCCCGTATGGTTGGTTTGGGCCTCTAACTTGGTCTCTGACAGCTTTGCAGAGGTCATATCTGGATTTTCTGTACAGGTCTAGGCCGTCTGTCTTGAATGCTGCAAGCTTGGTCTTCAGTAGACAGTGGATTTCCTGGTCCATCCAAGGTTTCTGTTGGGGAACACCCAGATTGACTTCTTTGGTATGCAGTCATCTATATATTGGCTAATGAATTCTGTGATAGTGGTGGCATACTAGTCTAGATGTACAGCTGAGAACTTGCATATGGCCCAATCCACCAATTCCAAGCAGTCCCAGAGAAACTCTTCCAATTGAGTCACATGGAGGTCAGGAGTCTGGAGTCCTGGAGGTCTGAAGTCACAAAGAGGTAAGACCAGGTAAAGGTGACAAACTGACCTCCCTAAAGAATATTAGTGAACCAGATGGGGTTTCATAACAATAATCACTAATTAGACTAGTTTTTTAATTTGAGATTTTTTCCTCAATTCAAATTTGCTATGGTGACAACCGAAGTTTTATCCCAAGAGAATCAGCCTTGGGTTCTGGGCAACTAGATGAAAAACACACCCTCCAGCTTATCTAATTTGAACAAACATTGAAGCCAGACATGGGTATACAGGAAGGAACCATTTTTCAGGAAAGAGTCTTTGGGTAGAAAGAAAAGAATTATGGATTCATAACAGAAGAACTGGGAGGCTTGGCCCTCTTCTTCTTAATGCTCAATAAATAGCACCCAGTGGTGAAACAAATTAGAGAAACGTGTTCATAGAGAACAAGGATATCTGCAAATGTTGTCACAAGTTATCAAAAAAAAAGCCATGATTACAGGTTAAAACCTACCACCTCAAAGACTCAAAAGGTTCTTTCAACTGCCTATTCTTGATTTTTTGTCTGACTCACTATTCCCTTTTTAACTGTTATACCACTACGTTTTATATGTTTGATGTTGCATTTTATTACTTTTCTTGGGGTTACTAAATAATAAAATTTCTCTTTCTTTCACTCAATGAAATCTTTTAATTGAAAACAAAAAACGCTGGAGATCACAGTGCATCATGTCAGTTCTGATGAAGAGTCATCTAGACTCAAAACACCAGCTCGTGTTTTTCTCCAGATACTGCCTGACCCACTGTGATCTCCAACACTTTTTTGTTTCGGTACAGATGCTAGCATCTGCAGTAATTTGTTCCTAAACTTTTAATTGGTTCCTTAATTTTAATTAGTACCATGTTTAAAATATATAAAATCTTCATTGTGACCATCCTAGAGAGAGTTATAAAGAGGGAAACTAATTCATCCCTCTAAACCTGGTTGCAACAAAATTGGGAGATTGACCAATACATTCCAAGAGACTACAGGAAGAATTGGAGCAGAGAAAAATAAATAATTCCTACAAAAGATTTTTTTTAAATATGCAAAAAGATTTTCTTGAATCTACAATATGCTGGTGCTAAGCAGTCTACATTTGATATTAATGATTTCATAGAACAAGACAAGATATCTGAGCAAAAACTAAGAAAAAACACTTTGAATAGCTGAAAGAAGGAGCTAAGCACTTCAAGGTGGAAGCCTATGTGAAAGCCAGCAAAACAGAAATTGCAAACCAGGTGGCAAAATATTTACAGCTGAAACCAATCAGTCAGAATCTCACTGTGCCAGGGACCCAGGTAAAATTCCAGCCTTGGGGTGACTGTCTGTATGGAGTTTGCACGTTGTCCCAATGTCTGCGTGGGTTTCCTCCGAATCCTCTGGTTTCCTCGCACAGTCCAAAGACATGCAGGTTGAGTGGGTTAGCTATGGGAAATGCAGGGTTACAGGGATAGGGTAGCAGGGTAGGTCTGGGGGTATACTCTGCAGAGGGTTGGTGTAGACTTGATTTGCTGAATGTCCTGCTACTATACTGTAGGTATTCTATGATTCCACCTATGTTTAAAATTGGAACAACTGGAATTCCAACAAAGATGAAAGAGAATTCTCGGCAAGAAAAAGGGAGAGAATTGCTAAATCTGGACAGCGAGGGAAAAAGGGAAAGGGAGTCTGAAGTGCAATAACTTGAACTGAGAGGGGAAGATCCTAATTAACTCAGCTCTGGTGAGGGAATCACACCCAACTCAGAATTAAGGGCGGAGGTATTCAATTCAGCCATTTAATCCCCAAGTTTGATGAAGAAAAGACAGATGCATTTTTTCTCCTTCAAGTGGTTAGCACAATTAAAGAGGCCTATCCAACAATGAACACTGCTGTTTCAGAGCAAGTTCAGGAAACGTATGTCCTATTACTCAAGGAGACTAAACGATCTGAGTCTAGGGGCTGTATTAAGTACAAACACAAAAACAAGGGGGCTATATTAGGTACAAATCATTGTCAGAAGTGTGCTGATAAAGGATCCATATCCTCAGAAAATGGACTGAGCAGACATAAAACCATAACGCACTGAGGCAGGATAAGGCCATTTGGCCCGGTGAGTCTACACCAAAATCTAATGAGATCTTGGCTGATCTGATAACTCTACTTCACTGCCTTTCTCCCATAACCCTCGATTCCCTGACTGATTAAAAATCTGGGCAGCACGATGGCTCAGTGGTTAATATGGATGGGGAAACTTGGTTGGCAAGAACAAGTTGGACCAAAGGGTCTGCTTATGTGCTGCTCCTATCACCGTATAAGGAGGGAGGTAAATAGCTTGGAGACAAGCTGAAGAAAAAAGAGCAGTCCTGACTGTTCAAAGGTCAGAAGTCACACAACACTAGGTTATAGTCCAATCAGTTTATTTGAAATCACAAGCTTTTGGAGTGCTGCTCCTTCATCAGATGAAGTGCAGAGAGGCACAAAATTTATAGGTAGAGAGATCAAAAGATCATACGATTGGTGTGAGTGGACTGTTGACAGGTTGAATAATAAGTTTCTTCAGATGACTAAAAGTGTCAGATGATATAAGTAAAGTGTCAATAGCTGAATGACAAGTGAAGGGATGACTTATTATCTAATTAACTGAGGCAGAGAGGTAATTTTAAAATTAAAAATGTGCTGGAGACAAACCGAATAGCTGGAATAACATGAAAGGTATAAGAGGTGCATGTTGAGGGTCTAACCAAAGTAACAACTAATCCAAACTGTACAAAGTAATTAAAATAGAGAGATCATAATAAGTTATCAAGGCGATTGTGTCTAAACAGGACAGTAATGGAGATTCTACAGATACAGAACATTATAGTGGGATTACATGTAGCGCGACATGAACCCAAAATCACGGTTGAGGTCATCTTCATTGGTACTGAACTTAGCTCTAGATTTCTGCTCAGCGATTCTGCATTGTTGTGTATGTCGAAGGCACTTATCCGAAGATCAGAGGCTGAATTTCTCGACTGGGAGGGAACACTCCTGTACAGTTTTGGATTACTTGTTACTTTGGTTAGACCATCAGCATGCGACTCTTCCAGCTATCATGTTACTCCAGCCACTTGGTTTATCTCCAGCACAACTTCATTTTCATTTTGCTGTCATTATCTCTCTGCCTCAGTTAATTGGATTTTGGTCATCTATCCACTTGTTATTCAACTGTTGACACTTTATTCACACCATCTGACACTTTTGATCCCCTGCAGAGACTTATTATTACTCACCCCACTCACATCATTTGTATGACCTTTTGAATTCTCTGTTATAAATTCTGCCTATGTGCCTTGCTGCATCCACCTGACAGAGGGCCAGTGCTCAGAAAGGTGTGATTTCAAGTAAATCGATTGAACTATAACTTTGGGTCATATGACTCCAGCTCCTCAGCTGCTGCCTGACCCGCAGTGCTTTTCCATCACCACTCTAAACTTGACTTCTGGATCTTGATCACTCCAGTCTAACACTGGCACCTCCACATGATGTGAAAAGAAGGGATCTGAGTGGGAGCTCAGTGGGAAACCAACCTAAATACTTCCATCAAGGAACCATGGGGAGGTAAAGAATAATTGTTCATTTTGGCACCCCACAGCATCTCAGGCTGCAAAAACTGTATGTGCATTATTAAACAAAAACCAGAAACTGCTGGAGTAACTCAGCAGATCTGACAGCTGGATGTCTGTTCTCTTGAAAAAAAAAGGTTAATGTATGACCTAATAACAATTTTCAAAGTTATGAAAAGCTTTGAGAGGGTAACTATAGAGAGAGTGTTTTCACTTGTGCAGAAGAGCAAAGTGTAGCCTGGTCGCAACAGGGAGTATCTTAAATTAGCATATAGGCATTTAAGGGCAGGCTAGATTGGATATGAGGAGGAGGGGGTGTGGAATTATACTGATCGAATTAATTGAGGATAGGAGGAAGCTCCAGTGAGACACTAGACTGGGCAGTTCAAAGAAGAGTCATCCTGGACTCCAAAGTTAATTCTGTTTCTCTCTCCACAGAGGCTGACAGACCTGCTGAGTTTCTCCAGCACTTTCAGATTTTATTTCAGATTTCCAGAATTGGCAGGATTTTGCTTTTCTTTTTAACCAGAGTGGCCGGTGTGGCCTGAATGCTGTTTACTCCGTATAAATGACAGAATTATTACACGACAGCAAGAGGTGTTGGGCCAACCTCACACACAATGCCACTTTCCTGTACTCCTCCTTAACCCTGCGCATTATTTCATTCCCCTTCCAATACCTCCAAGTGACCTGCCTCAGCAAGCTGCCTGAGCCCTTTGCTGTCCGAGATGTCGATTTTCCTGCTCCTCGGATGCTGCCTGACCTGCTGTGCTTTTCCAGCACCACTCTAATCTTGACTCTAATCTGCAGTCCTCACTTTCGCCTTGCCTCAGCAAGCTTGCAGACAGTACATTCCAGGCCTCAAATATGCTTTGTGTAAAATATGTCTGTCCTCATTCTCTGGACAAGTTGAGCTTTTTCTAAAAAAAAATTACTGTGTATTTAATCAGGGAGCATGCTATGCACGGTTAACCTGGATCCTTTAATCTCCCGTCTCTCCACCTGAAGGCGTCGGTAGAAGTCTATGCTGCTTTATTCTGCCCATGGGCTCCTGTTTAGCGTGGGGTCCTCCGGACTGGGATGGGGTAGTGCGGACAGGGGTGGGGGAAGAGATGGGGTCAGTGATTGCTGTGTGATCTGAGCGCCAAGCGGCTGTGGGAAAACCGCAACAGCAACAGAAACACACAAAAGCGCTGCTTCAAAAGATTTCTTTCTTCCAGGGGAAATGTTTAGCTAATCGTTTCAGCTAATGATGCCCAATTTTGATTTTTTTTTAATAAGGAGCCAAAAGATTTGGAGGTGGGAGGGGGGGGGAAGAGAGAAAAAAGTCTTCCTGCTTTTGAGTGCTTGCGGCTCTGCCCTTGTTAGATCAGAATAGTCTCTCTCTCTCACACACATATACACACAGAATCCCCCTCCCTCCCGCAGTAATCGCTTCTCCCCTCGGGGTTGGCAGCTCTCAAGCGCCGGCCAGAGACAAAACAAATCCCACGTGATGTACCAGAGCATTAACACGGCCCCGAACCAGGGCCAGATGAAAGGCTTCAGTTTGAGGCAAAGTTAATGTGCCTCTCCTTCAGTCTAGACAAGCAAGACAGAGGGGACTGCGAACTGCCCTCGCCAGGCTTTTCACTGCTTCCACACACCAACCCCACCCCCTTTCCATCTCGATGTTGAGAGAGAAATAGAAAAAAAAGACTGGGTCACATAGTCTTTCTCATACACAAAAAAAATCCCCGTTTCATTCATTTCACCCAACAAATGAATCTACCGAATTCAACTCTGCATCTTGTCGTTTACAGGAAGCATTCACTCCAATATCTTATGTCACGTTTTCAACTTAAATTCCCACTTTGGGTATCCAAAAAAGCTCCGATTTCTCTTATCAGTGACAATGTCAGGAATGGGGGGGGGGGGGAGGTTAAAGAAACTTTGATTTAACGTCTGCAGTAATTTCCTTTTGTCAATGTGTGTGTGAGAGAGTGTGTGTGTGAGTGGAGAGAGAAATATTAGGATCAACAAAGTTTTAAAATGAAAACCTATATTAACAGACTGTGCAGCGTGAAAAACATGTAAAATCCGGCTGGTTCAGCTTAACTGGGCAGTCAAAGTTGGTACAGCCAGTTGTGCCTGCCTAAGCGCACACAAAACACATCCACAACTCTGGTCTTAAATGGACAGTCCAATTTACATATTCTCCAAAGCGTTTTAAAACAGCTCTTCAAAGAAAAATTCCCTCACAAATCTGGAAAATGCAAAACAATCAAGGCCACTTATTTAACAAAAAAAAACATTTTTTAAAGCCAGCTGACTTGCAAGTCATTTGTGATTACATGTCTAAACGTATTTACAAAACAAAGCAGCGAGACACAGCAACAGAAAGAAAGCAAATGTTTGCTTCCCCATCTCCCACACGTGTGAGATGGTCTCGCATCACATCAGCCCTTTTTGCTTTCTGCTGTCCCCTCTTTTAAAAAAAAACACAGGCAGCTTGCTCAAGTTGCAAGTCGTGGTTGCGACCAGAAAGCCGAAAGAGGGAGGGGGGGGCGGGAAATCACCAAAGCTGGCGGGGTGGGTGTGCAAGAGAGGAAGGTAAACTTACCGGATAGCCGTGTGCCTCGGTCCGCCACAGAAGGAGCAGCACAGAATAGGTGAAAAACGCAGCAGACCTGTTGCAGAGAGTCCAGTGCCTGGCAGCCATTCTTCAGCAGAGCTACAGGAGGAACGCATCAAGGGAGAGAGCCTGGTGAAACCTGGTTGGAGAGCAATTAATGACTTTACAACCTGTGGGTGCAGGCGAGGGGAGCAGATCGCTCCATTTTCCCTGATTGACAAGCTAGACTGGAGGGGGGGTGTGTGCGCGCAAGACCCCAGCCAGAAAGCAAACCCATTTCTTCCCCTCCCGGAGTTTTGCGTCTGTGTGCGGGTTACTGCAAAGGTCTTTTATTTTTTTTTACATTTCTTCCACAACCGTCTCCCCCCCACTCCCCCGGACCACCCACGCCAAAAGAGACACAAAAGGAGGAGGACAAACTGTAAGGGGAGAGGGTGCAGTCGACCAGAACAAGTACCCAGCTTCACCGATCCACGGCAGGGGCTGCAAACTCAGGAAGTCACCAGGGGCTGGGACCTGCAGCCACCTCCAAACCAGCCTGCCTTTGAAGCTGGCGCGGCAGGTTCAAAGAGGAAATGTGTCTTCTTTCGTGCCAGACGTGAAGGAGAATAGACAGGATCCTCTCTTTTGTTTTCTTCCCGTGCATGGAAACAACAATCTGGTCATTCAAAGCTAGCAGAATGGAGTGTCTCTTTAAATAGTTTCCCCCCCCCACTTCATGCCTACCCACCTCACTATAACACTTCAGTAATTTTCTTCGAACTGAGAAATACTGCATGTGAAGCCCTGGGTTATAAAAAATGTGAAAAATGGTTCCTGTCTGTAAATGGTTGGGGGAAACAGTGTTGTGGTGCAGTCAATTGGGAAAGGGGGCCTCATTTTCTGGGTATATAATGAAAACCTATTTTCTCATATGTATTGGAAAAGGGAGTGAACTTGCAGCTCGGTTTGTGAGTGAGGACACACACACACACACGTGTCATCTGCACATTGAAGCTCAATGACGTTCAAAGGACCAAAGAAACTGTGGTTGAACAGTTTCCCATCTGCAAGACTGTCCCCATGCCTGACATGACTTGGAGGTGCTGGTGTTGGACTGGGGTGGACAAAGTTAAAAATCGCTCAACATCAGGTTATTGTCCTATAACTTGGTGTTGTATGATTTTTGACCCATGCCAGTGGGTAATTTACAGGAGGCGAGATGCATTATGGAGAAGGGATCGTTGATGACACAGCCCTTTTTGGCTCCAGTCTTCATTAAGATGATGTTTGGGGTGATTCTGTTCAGAATTATAGTTTGCGTGTCATTTATGGATTAAGCAGAAAACTGTGACAAATTTCTGCGGGTGACCAAATTGAGGAGCATCATCCAGAAGGTTTGTGGTCAAAAGCTTTTGTGAGGTCAAAAAAGGCCATGTTATGTTGCTTGCAAATTTCTTGAATTTGCTACAAGGTGAAAATCATGTCCGTGATGTCTCACACTGCGTGAAAACCACACTCTGAATCTGGAGGGAGCTCCTTATCCACTGGGGGAAGGCAGTTGAGGAGAATCCTTGGAATTATCTTCCCTGTAGCAGACAGCAGGGAAACTGCTGTGCCCGTTTAGACTTGTCTCCCTTCTTGAAAGTAGTTTGCATAGTTTCCATATTTTGAGAGCCTCTTAACTAAACTATACAGAGACAATGAAATTCACACAACACCAAGTTATAGTCCAACAGGTTGAATTGGAAGCACTAGCTTTCGGAGCACTGCTCCTTCATAATTTTATACTCCACAACCACCTGATGAAGGAGCAGCGCTCTGAAAGCTAGTGCTTCCAATTCAACCTGTTGGACTATAACCTGAGGTAGTGTGATTTTTAGCTTTGTACACCCCAGTCCAATACCAGCATCTCCAAATAATGAAATTCATCATCACTTCCAGGTGCCCATACAGCTTTCAACTGACTAAGAACCAGGATGTCAAATCTAAAACTAAAGACTACCAGGAGTCTGTGATCTTCACACTCAAAAATGCTTTGACACTTTGGTGTTTTTCACTCGCCGGAGATCACTGGCTCGGCCAGCATTTACGGCCCACCGCAGAGGGTAGTTAAGAGACAACCACATTGCTGTGGGTCTGGAATCACATGTAATCCAGACCAATTAAGGATGATAGCTTCCTTCCCTAATGGACATAAGTGAACCTGACAATAGATTTTCTTGTCAATCAACAATGTATTCATGGTCATCATTAGACTCTTAATTCTAGATTTTTCTATTGAATTCATATTCCAACATCTGCCCATCCCAGGTCCCCTTGAACAGACCCCTGGGTCTGTGCATTAACAGTCCAGCGATAATACCACTAGGCCGTCTTCTCACATTCCAGCTGGTTCCTTAAACCAGTGGGGAGTATTACCCACAGTGTCATCTCTTATCTTCCAAATCAGTAGAAAGAAACGTGGCCCAACAAACAGCATTCTCTCTTGAGCTAAATTGCCAGCATTAAGGCTCTTAACCAGCTCAGCTGAGCAGGACATGTGATTCACCAGATTCTCAAAGAAACTGCTCTACTCAATCGTATGAGCAGACTCTTAAGAAGACAAGGCCGAGGTTTTAGGTATGTCCTCACAGTATCACTGCAAAGGTCAATCCCCATTGATCCATGGGAGTCCCTGGCTTATGACTGGCCAAAATGATGAAGGTTCATTCAGGAAAGTACAAAACCCATCAAGAGATTTTGTTGGGAACGTGCAGAAGTGAAGTCGAGACATCAGAGGAAGCACACAAGTCTCCATAAAAAAGCAAAAGCAGACTGGAGTTTCTCTCCGGTGTTAGATTACCTGAAACAACATGTCTAGGGAATGTAAACCCACAGTTTTATTCTGCCAATTTTAAAACCCCTCAGTTGTTCTCCAGGGATGGGCACAGTTCTACCACTGCTGCTGCTCTCTCATCCTCAACCAAGACACACAAGCACAAAATCTAAGGTGACACATCATCCCAGTTCCTAAGGATTGCTGCTCTGTTAGACGCGCACTGTTCAGGTGAGATGTTAAGCCAGGACCCTGCCTGTAAAAAAAATCCCATCACTTTAAAAAAGAACAGAGCAGAGCACTGATGTCCAAACAATATTTGTCTCTTATCACACATTGCATTTCTGCTGCTTGTGGGAGATTGCTGTGCAGATTTAGCTGTGGCGTGTGGTTAGAATGAGTGGCATTAGTAGGGGGCTTGGGCATAGTAAGGAAAGGGAATCAGTAAGACAGGCAGTTGAATTAAAGTTTGAAAAAATCTCAGCTGGGGAGGATTGGCTGGTGAGAGAAGAAAAACACAAGTGTCGTACACAGACCACACAACTTTTCTGGATCCTAATGCAATATCCCCTGAGGTTTCATTGAATGAATGCATTGTGATACTGAAATATAGAGATTGAAAGGCTCTGGATTGAATTCCAAGGTTGTTCTGATGTAACCAGTCTCACTCAGAGCTGGGGTGAAGTCCACAACTAGACTCGATATGAGGAAAGATCAGATCAGTCCATCACTCCTTATCATCAGACGTTGCCCCCTATTAGAATGTGTACACTTGTGGGTCACAGTTGAAAGTCTCTCCCATTCCACTCACCCCTAACCTAAACACCGATGTCCCAGTTAAGTCTGGTCTCTGTCAGGTTTAACGAGGGATGGATTATGCTGGTTTTCCCACTGATTTCCCACAAAACAGGAGAACTTCTGTGAATTTCAGCAATGCTTATGGAATGTGGCTAACTAGGTAAATCTCCAGATGGTATAACCCTAGAACACTCCCCTTAAACTAAACCAGATTTTCAGGACACAAGCTAACAAGTTTAAGGACAAATTAATTCCTTCACCTGGAAATTGAGTAACTTAGCTTAGGCTTCCTGATACAATAGTGGATACTTTTAAAGCCAATCATTTCAGAATCGGGTGATTGGAGTAAAAGACAGACTTTAGGATAAGATTAGAATTACTGTTTGCAATTTCTCATACATATCCTACTGGTGCTTTTGCGTCAGTCTCAGGAGCTCAGTAGGTGGCAATCTCACCTGAGTCACAAGGTCATGAAGCCCCACTTCAAAGATAGCACAAAATTCAGCCTGACACTCTCCTGCAGTACTGAGGGGCTGCTGCAGTGGTGAAAGTGCCTCTTTCAATGAGGCTTTAAACCAAGGCCGTGTCTGCTTTCTCAGAAGGTTGTGAAAAATCCCTTGGCACTATTCAAAAGAAAGGAATAGTTTGGAAATATTCATCCCTCAAATAACAACATGTTTCCGTTTCTCAGAATCTTGCTGTGCACAAATTGACTGCAGCGTTTTCTACACTACAATAGTGACTATATTTCAAAAGTACTTAATTGTCTTTATTTACCTTAAGGACATCCTGGGATCATAAAAGGTGCTATACAAATGTAAGTTGTTTTATTTTTCTTTCTTTAATAGTCCCTAAAAATGATCAAATAACTTGGGACAAACAGCAAATGGGATATCCTTGGACACCAAGGTTCGCCACACACACCTACTTGCCCAGAGAACCAACATGATCCTGAGTCATAGAGACATACAACACGGAAACAGACCCTTCCATCCAACTCGTCCATGCGGACCAGATATCGTAGGTAGACAGGCAGGAAGCTGGAAGAACACAGCAAGCCGGGCAGCATCAGGAGGTGGAGAAGTCAATGTTTTTGGTGTAACCCTTCTTCAGGACATGAAGAAGGGTGACATCAAAAATGTCAGCTTCTTCACCTCCTGATGCTGCCTGGCTTGCTGTGCTCTTCCAGCCTCCTGCTAGTCTACCTTGGATTCCAGCATCTGCAGTTTTTTTCCATCTCTGACCAGGTATGCTGACCTAGTCTAGTCCCATTTGCCAGCACTTGGCCCATATCCCTCTAAACCATTCCTTTTCATATACCCATCCAGATGCCTTTTAAAGGGTTTAACAACAAAATACATTTTGAAATTTGCAATCCTTCACATAAGACAATGAGTGGAGGCATCATCTAGATCCTAGCAATATGGTAACAGTCCTGTTGTGAGAATGCTATCACCACATTACTTGGAGTCCATAACTCAGCACTGAACGAGGCATTGTTAAGAAATTTCGGCAGAAATTCAGGCGTGCAGAAACATCTTTTCCATTTCCTTATTGGAGATTCTAAAGCATTAATACAGTCTAACTCACAAGAGTAAATTCTGAGCAGAATACTAATAAAATCAACATGGGCCACAGTCACCCTTGGGACCAGTTCCAGGAATTCCCCTTTGAGTTTTTGGGATAAGTGAATGGCCTCCCATCGAATGTGGGCCAAGTCCAAACTACTTAAAAAAATGCACCACTCCAGACTGGCTGATCTCCAACTCTCCACTGCACGAAAAATAAGAAATCGCAGTTGATCCCAGCCCAAACTCTTCTTTTGACTGAAGGTTTTTTATGTTGAAGTGAGAGTCTCTGAGTCAGTCTTGGTTTCCAACCTGGAGCTGGTGGCCATCTTAATCCATGTGAAGTAAATCACCTACGTTGGCCCAGATCAAATTAAAAGTGTACTTTTTTGTTTCATCTGTGTGAGATTATCCTAGAATCATAGAGAGATTACAGATCTCTGCAAGGGCAGCTCACTTTGTCTCACTCCCTACACCTCATCACTAGAGCTTGCAAAGTTTTTCTGTTCAGATAATTTAGCAGTTCCTCTTTGAAAGTTAAGCTTGAACTACCTCCACCACATTCTAAGGCAGTACATCTCAGATCCTAACCACTCGCTATGTAAAATATTTCCTCATGTCATCTTTGGTTCTTTTGCCAATCACCTGAAGTTGGGTTGATGGATCCTGTAGACCTTAAAAACAGACATGGAACTGTTGGGACCAATGGCTTGTTTTGTTGTAGGTTCTATACATCCAGGGACAGTCTCTCATGCAGATCTAAGGGACTGGTCATGCAGTTTCTGCTTTTAACTTAAACAAGGCTGGGTCTCAGGAGAATCAAGAGAATAGATTGCTGTCCCTCATTCACATTATGGTTTCTGAATGCACTGACTGCAGTACAATATTGCAGCACATTGGGTTTGTGAGTAACTCACTGGAATTGAAGCGAGATGGGTTGCCATTCACAGGATAATGAAGGTGTCTTACCAGTCTGCAGCAATATGCTCGACATTGCTCAACAACTGGGAAAATCCAGATGCTCTTCCTGGGTATTGGTCTAAAAAGACTTTCCAATACATTGGGAATCAACAGTGTTAAAGAGGACATCAGGGTGACCATCCACTAGCTGAGCCACACAGACCCCCCCAGGTTCCAGCAATGGCATGTGCTGAACTTGCTAGTCTCATTGAGAGGGAAGGGACAAAGGTGTTCCAGTTGATTTCAATGTACTTCAAGTTAAGGAAGGGAATTTCAACACATGCTGGAGAGCTTGCCACTGAACAAATGCATGATTCGCCTTGATTGCAATACCACCACACCCCCTGAACCCAAACCCTCAAGGCTAAACACCAGGCATTGTTCAAGGTCATGACTCACATATTTAATTGGACAAGGGTGCTAGTAATTGTGGAAAGGCTGTTTTATTTTATATAAAATGGGGGGAGTTAATTCAGTTGGCCAGGTGGTTAGCATCTGCTTCAGACTAACCAACAGAGGCAGGTTCAATCTCCACTTCAACAGAAGTTGACTCAGCGTCTGCCTCATTGAATCCCTACCATGTGGAAGCAGGCCATTCAGCCCATCGAGTCCACATCTACCCTCCAAAAAGCATCCCACCCAGAACCCCCTACCTTATCCCTGTTGTAACCCCACATTTCTCATAGCTAGTCCACCTAGCCTGCACATCCCTGGACACTATGGTCAATTTAGCATGGCCAGTGCATGTACTTGCACATCTTTGGAGGAAGCTGGAGCATCCAGAGAAAACCCACACAGATATGGGGATAACATGCAAACTCCACACAGACAGTCACCCGAATTGAACCAAGGTCTCTGCTGCTGTGAGGCAGCAGTGCTCACCACCAAGCAACTGTGTCTCATTGCCCTATCTATACTGAATGAATCACAACATTTTTCTAAGATTCAGCAAATAATCACAAAGAACCTGCCTTCAGACAGAGAACTCAAACAGAAGATGTTTTGTAAATACTGCCTGCATTTTGTTTTTATTCTCTCACCACCATCAAAACATCTCAAAGACATTCAAAAATCTTAATTATTTCTCTTTAATCCACTCTCTACTTATAGTGGATCAAATGCTTCCTTTTTTGCCTATGTTTCTATGATTCTGTCCTGTTATCCCCACCCTCACAAAATGTATCCAGGTCCCTTTTCAGTCTGTAAACCAATTAAGAGTAGTAGGTTCCACACAGTCTCCTAAGCCTGTCCCACCATTTGTTAAGATCATGATTGTAGCTTCAACTGCAGTTATTCCTGGTACCCTTTGATTCCTAAGTAAGTCCAGAGTCTCCCTCTGCCTTAAAAATACTCAATGACTGTAACGCTGCTTTCTGAGGAAGAGAGTTTCACAGACACAATCCTCAGGAAAAAGAAATCCTTCTTAAACAGGAGACCCATTATTTCTAAACTGTGTTCCCAATTCTAGGCTTTCCCACAAGGAGCAAGAAATAGTTCAGCATTTACCCCATCAAGTCACGTATATGGTTCAATAAGATCACCTCTTGTTCTCCCACAATCCAATGGATACTGGCCTATCTTTCCTAATAGGGTAACTCTCTCAGGAATTAATTGAATGAACCTTCTCTGATCCAAATTGTATATAGTACTTTAGATGTGGTCTCACCAACACCCAGTTCAACAGTAGCAAAACATTCTTTTTTTCCCTTTGCAATAAACATCATTTTTCCATTTGCCTTTCTAATCGTTTGTTGTACCTATGTATCAACTTTATGGCATTCTTGTGGCAGCATATCCAGAACACCCTCCCACCTTGGTTGTTCAGAGTTCTGCAGTCTTTTTACATTTAAATAACGTGCAGCATTTTTGTTCTTCCTGCCATAGTGGATACATTCACATATTCCCATATTATACTCCCTTTGCCAATTTTTTGCCCACTCATATAACCTATACAGAGTTTATCCCTTTACAGACTGAATTCCAGAGGGATCTAGGTATGCTCATGCATGAATCATAAAAGATTAACATGCAGGTTTAAGAAGGCAAACCTCAATTCATGCTAATATATTATTGCCTACATAGTGAGCCCTTGGGTTGTTTATTAACTTAGATGTGGCATTTTTTCCAAATGCCTTCAGGAAATCGAAGTGCACCACATCTACAGTTTCCCTTTTATCTGTGTTACTTGTTGCTTCCTCGAAGCACTCTAATAAATTAGTCTGGCATGATTCCCTTTCATAAAACCATGCTGACTCTGCCTGATTGCATTGAGATTTTCTAAGTGCTCTGTTACAACTTACTTAGTAATGGCTTTCTGTATATCCCCTATTATTGCTGTTCAATTAACTGGCCTGTAGTTTCTTACATTCTGTCTTCCCCATTTCTTAAATAGTTACAGAGTCTAATAAGTCTTGAATAGTCACAACCTTTGTAACTACTATTTCATGAGCCACTTCACTAAAGATCCTAGAATGAAGTCCAGCACACCTGACGGGTTGTCAAACCATATGTTCACAGTACCCTTTCTCTAACAATTTTGATTGTTTTAAGTTACACCCTTTCACTTCTTGATTTACCACTATTTCTGGGATGTTATTTTAGTGAAGACAGACACACAATATCTATTCATCTGCCATCTCCTTATTCCTTTATTAATTCCTCAGACTCCCTCTGTAAAAAAACTCTCAATATACTTACATGTTTTCCATTTTAAAGTGTGCAGAAACCCTTGCTATCTATTTTAATATTTCTAGATAGCAGTTTCTCACACTCTAACTTTCCCTCCTTATTAATTTCCTAGTAATTCTTTACTGTTTTTATACTCCGTCCAATCTTCTGACCTGTCACCCTACTTCATGGAATTACACACTCTTTCTTTCAATGTTTATACAATCTTTAATTTCCTTTGTCATACATGAATACATCCTTCCCCTCGAGTCTTTCTTTCTCACTTGATTGTATCTTTGCTGATTGTTATTAAATAGCTCCTTAAATATCTGCTGCTGCATCTCTACTGACATATCTCTTAACCTAATTTCTAGTTCTTTAATCATCTCTATCTTCATCTTCTATCCTCACAATTGCCAAAATTTGAGTTTAAAACACTAGCCATAGGATCGTCTTCTCTCCCTCAAACTAAAACTGAAATTCAATCTTGTTATGATCACTGTACCTAAGGATGCATTTACTCTGAGATCATTAATCAATCATGTCTCCTGTTATATTACCAGATCTAAAACAACCTGCTCTCTGGCTAGCCTTAGGATTTGCAGTTGCAAGAAGCTGATCTGAAACACTCTATGAGGTCTACTTCCAGGATAGTTTTGACAACCAGCTTTGTCCAATCGACTTGTAGATTAAAATCACCAATAATTCACAGTTCCCCATTATTTCCTCCTGTATATTCATGCCATAAAAAAAGTTTGTAAATTGTGCTTCTAAGTTGTCTCTCTCCCAGTGCCCCAAATTTCTTGACAAGGAGAAAGCAGAATTCAAATTGTTTTACAGAATCAATTGACATGGCATTAATAATAACTTAATCAATTAATATGATATTCTCTCATAATTCAGTCGTAATGAGCTCTCTTTCTAAATGTACAAATCTTGACTTGGCAGCTCAATGAAACCATGTGTCTTGCCTGGGAGCTAAGTGGATCGCCCGTCTCGTTAAGCTGTAGTTTTATCTATAATCACGGTCATGGTTGATAAAGTAACACACAAAGAATAACAATAATAAACTTCCCACAAAACACAACAGACTGCAAAACCCTTTGTACCATGTTTTCTGGGAAAGCTGCCTACAGTTCCTTGTAAATACACAGGATTCCCATCTGTGTTGCTAATGGGCTGGAACACTGGGAAACCATGAAATACTAAGCACACAAACTTCTGTCCATTCCTTGCTCGTCAAACTCTTTGAAAACTCAAGGAAGGGAGAGCCAAGGACTTCCAACCTACTTTCTGGTATGTTATCCCCAGCTTTGAGTGTGTTCAAAAGGCACGTCCAATTATCCTGGAATTCTTTCTTGCACATTGAGTCCTTTGTTTTGATGTTGCAGATGATAAATAAACTGAATTGACAGTCAGATTATTGAAAAATCACAACTGCTTAAATGTAAAAGTAAGAGAAAGAGTTTGCATTTATGTCAACCTTTCATGCTTCCAGGATATCCCAAAGTTCCATACAGCCATATGCATGTAAATACTTTTAAAGTGCAGTCATTGTCATAAAGTAGTCAATGGATAATTTTTACAGAACAACACTATAAACTGAAATGACGTAAGTTAACAATCTGTCTTAGGTTTTGGGTGTGGGATAAATATTGCTCAGATCAGCTCACCTGCCCTTCACTGAATAGTGCCACTAGATAACATATCTACCTAAAAGAACGGACAAATATTTGAAGTAACATCAAAACTGAAGGATGGTATAAAGATAGAGTACATCTCTGACAATACAGCAAGCACTGTAAATATCCAGACCTGAACTGGAGCTGAAATGGTTTGAACCAGAATCAAGAATTGCAACCACTGAACCATCGCTGATTTCTCAAGTGCCAGGTTAATTGTACATGTGGATATATACCATGTCTTGAGTCTTTCATCACTTCACCCTCATGTTATTTTATGAACACATGCTTCTTGTAATTGAAGTGATGGTGGGATGTTAGGGTAATTGACCATGTTGCACTTTCATTTCATCAATGATGTAAATATTACCCATCTGTGTTTGCAACAAAGCAAAATGGACTTCTCCAGTTATTGCCTTCCATCCATCTGCTGGAATAGTGTTGACAGAGACTGAGAGGTTCAGGTACATACTTCTTTGAAATTTACCTAACAGGCAGACAGTGCGGTTAAGAAGGAGTTTAGCATATTTGCCTTTATTGCTTGGATCTTTGAGTATAGGAGTTGGGACATCATGTTGAGGTTGAAAAGACATTGGTGAGGCCGTTTTTGGAGTACTGTGTATAGTCCTGGTAGCCCTGTTATAAGATGGATATTATTAACCTGGATAGGGTTCTGACAAGATTTACCAGCATGTTGCTGGGAATGGAGGGTTTGATTATAAAAACAGACTGGAAAGGCTGGAACTTTTTCCATTGGAGTGTAGGAGGTTGAGGATTGGCCTTATGGAGGCTTATAAGTTCACGAGAGGCATAGATAAGGTGAATGATGAAGGGCTTTTCCCAAGCTGGGGGAATTCAAAACTAGTGGGAACATCTTTAAGGTGAAAGTAGAAAGATTTAAAAAGGACCGGGGGGAAACATTTTTACAGAGAGAGTGGTTCGTGTGTGGAATGGACCCCAGAGAAAGTGGTGGATGGACATACAGTTACAGCATTTAAATGACATTTGGATAAGTTCATGAATAGGAAAAGCTTGGAGGAATATGGGCCAAGTGTAGACAGATGGGACTAGTTTAGTTTGGGAACATGGTTAGCATTCACTGAAGAGTCTGTTTCCGTGCTGTGGGACTCTATGAGTCTATGCTGACCGAGGCAAGAATGGAAGCTTCACTTCCAGGATCTTGAGATTACTGAAAATTCTGCTTCTGCAAATTGCCAATTGTGCCAACTGATAACACCCCAGTTTTAATAATTCAATAAAAGTCTAGAATTAACAGCTAGCTTCATGGCGACCATGTAACCACTGCTGGTTGTTAGAAAAGGAAATCTGCCTTTCTTTCTGGTCTGGCCTACATGTCAGTCTGGACCCATAGCAACACTTATATCCCATAACCAAATAAAGCAATTCCAGAAAATGTATTAATATAATGCAAGTCTAAACATCCAATAATTATTTAATTCTGATAAGGGAGCAGATTTAGCCAATTTAGACTATAAGCCATTTGCAGTCCTTCCATTCACTATCTAGTGTTGAATATTGCTTTTAAAAAAAGCTAATTTACACCACCCCGCTATAACACACTCACCCTTCCACCATCACAACTCCAGTCCTCAACCTTGTGGAATGCACAATTAACACAAGCTCCTTAAAACTCAGAAAGAAACTTTTCCAGGAGCAATTTTATTATAATTTCACTCAAGTGATTTGCCACCAATGAAATACATTTTTGAAATAGACTCATTGATGTAATGTACGAAAGGCAACAGCCAATTTGCACAGAGCAAGGTCCCCAAAAGCAGTAATGAAAGAGAACCAAGAAATCTCTTTTAGTGACATCGGTTAAATGTTGGAATAACTATTGGCTGGGCGTATAACTCCACTCTTGTTTAAATTATGTAACTGGATCTTTTATGTCCGCTTGAGCGAGCAGACAGGGTCATGGGTGTACAAGTCATTTGAAAAGCAGCACCTCCAACATTGTAGCACTGGTTTAGTTCTGCATAGGATATCATCTTAGGTTTTGTGTTTAGTCCTTTCGGGTGGGATATGAACAATGATTTTCTTACTCAGCAACAAGAGAACTAGTAACCAGCTGAGCTATACAGGATCGTCGGACCAATATGGTTTCCCAGAGACATCGTACAGAACGCTCAATATACATGTCTGCGCATGCAACCTTGAAAATGTCACTTAAAATAAAGTAACAGCATTTGAGCACTAAGGGATTCACAGGTTTTGATGTGTAAAACTCTTGAAGTGAATAAAGTACTGTGGTGAATGGGTTACTGATTGGACAGGGATTGGCTGCATTCCCAGCAGTAACAGCCACTCAGACATGTTTCCTGCTGGAGTTGGTTTCGTACAACACGTCTGGAGAGCAGACTGTGTGATAACAGCTATTTAATATAAACCATACCAGGTCCTCAATGGTCTTGCTTTAAAACCGCACAATCATTCCCTTATTACACTCTCCTGTCAATCCTGTAAGCATGTGGTGATTGAACCCCAGTCTGTCTCTCCCAGTCAGTTGTAATTCCAGCGATGTTTCCCGTTTTAATTTTCTTTTTAAAATATTCTGCTCATCAAGGCAAGGAATGTCGGTGCAACTTTTCTGAAGACTTTCTGACCCTTTGCCAGGGTTGCGTTGCCATGATCAAGAGATGACCTCCACTTGCTTATGCAAAGATCCACTGTTATACATGAGCCTCAGCATATATGAGTGCCGGCAGCCCATTTCACTGGATAGCCATCATAGACCAGCCAGAATCTTATCCTCCCTCCCTACCTTAACGCCGTATTTCCAATAGAGATGTGAGGATCCTTAATGGGAACAACATTCCCCTCCTCAGTGAAAACTGCAGGAGCCATCTCCAACATTTCAACCTTGCTTATGAATCAGAAGGTAGTAGATTCGAGTCCCTCTCCAGAGGCTTAAAACACATAATCCAGGAGGACATTCCATCACTGAATCAAGGAATTACTGCATTTTTGGAAGAGGTATTGAACCAAAGTCTCATCTGCCCTGTCAAATGGGTATGAAAGATCCCAAGGCACAATTTCAAAGAAGTGTAAGCGACTGCTTCTCAATGTCTCAGTCAAGTTATTCCTCCTTCGACATCTGATCACATCATCTTATCAGATTGGTGTTTGAGCAACCTTGCTGTGCATATAATGTCTATTGTGTTTCCTCCAATTTAGAAGAACTTCATTAATGTGAAACACATTGGGACATTGTGTGGCTGTAATACGCAATAAAAATAAAGCTGTTTAATTTTAACTGGCATGGTAAAATCCCAAAGATGAAATGTGTTAGAAATGTATTAGTGCTCCACTTTTCAATCTTTTTCTTCGCTTTTTTTTGTACTGGTGCAATTTGATAAATTGATTTGATGTCCCATTAGCCCTTCAAGTTGATTTCAGCTAAAGCAAGGGAGGGGAGGTTGATGCAGCAAGGGGGAGACAAGTCTTTCACATCTTCAACATTGGTTTAAGTTTGTCACTGACTAATAGGGTGAATATCTTGCCTAGTACTGACTCTAAGAGTCCCTATGTGAAATAGTTTAGGAAGTCTCAACCTGCTCCCTAATTAGGGATGAATCCACAGGATCAAAATCTCCACACATTGGTATGAATTCATTTGGAAGATGTCAGAGAATGACTAATGTTACACTGATGCAATGCAGTGTGCCATGTGAGATTAGGACTGAGGCCCAATGTTGAGACAGAGTAGAGGGAACAATGAGTACTCTACATCTGTCTGCATTACATCTAACTCGGGACTGTTTGATGTCAATACTGAAATAGAACATTCACCATCTTGAACATTCTTCACCTATGGAGCGGAAATCAATTCTTTTTGTAAGATAATTGAATTCAGAAGGCTGTAATTAATTTATAGCAGGTTGCTTCATTTTCCTTTTGGACAGCTTTCCACACACCCAATTTCCAGGATTTTCCATGTTCCTGTTTACCACATTTCTTCTCTTGCATTCCCAGGAGCTTGGTAGCTACTCTAAGAATTTCTTGAGGGCTTATCCCAAGTACTTTGGAGTTCCTTTCATTTTTCAAATGGCCTCATTTCCTTTCGGTTTTCAGTCCAAGTTTCACCATAACAAAGTAATCATCATTTAACTTTACCAGAAATGACACAGTCATTCAAATGGAATTGGAATACTATCAGCTCTAATACATGTCCATGGCTATAGATTTGTTCATTTATACAGTCAAAATAGAATGCAATTTTAAATTTCATTTCATGGTTTTTGATTTTTACAGGAATTTTCCTTTTTTAATATTATAATTCATATAATTGATCTGAAAATCACTTCTGTACTTGCTGAATTTTGTTTGTTGGATTTCAGTTTTTTAGGAGATTTGCAATTTACCATTTATTTGGATTTCATTTCATCTCATACAGAAATCTGGGCAAATCCTTATTCGATCTGTTGCAAAATGGCGGCAAAGTAGGCCGTTCCAACCGGCGGGATGGGACCATTCGCCGCCATCGATTAGCCACTGCCCTTTCACCGCCGAGGACATTTTGCCACCGCCCATTGGCCGCTGAGGACGATTAGCCACCGCAAGTGTTTGTAACTCATTTTTATGTTATAAACCAATAAAATGATATTTATTTCACCTGTTTTTTTATCAATATGTACTATGTTGTCGTATAAATAAAGGGGACTGAGAAGTATGAAAGAACAGGCGGGAGGGAAAACAATCAGTACACATATCTTTCTGGTGGCGATAGTCTCCAGAGGTCAAATGACCCCAGTGGGGAAACGCTAATGGCGAACCGGCAGTGGCTAATCGGTGGCGGCGAATATGCCGTGGTGAATCATCACCAATCCCCAACCGGAGCTCATTCACTCCACCCTCTCTTCTTCTTCTTTTCTTCTTTCTTTTCTCTTTTTCTTCCTCCTGGTGCTTTTATCTTCTTCTTCTCCTTTCTTTTTCCTTCGACTCCCAGCCTCCAGTAACCGCTGGCGAGGAGCGACAATCCCGGGCCTCCTGCAAATAATTATCCCTGACCTCCAGCAAGTGACCGATCCCTGGCCTTCGACGTCGATTCCTGACCTCCAGCACCTGAAAATTCCTGGCCTCCGGCGATGACTCCTGACCTGGTGCAGCAGCTTCCCGCAGCGGCCTTCAGTGAATGGTGATCCCCGGCCTCCGGCGAGTGATGATCCCTAGCATTCGATGTCGATTCCTGGCCTCCAGCGAGCGACAATTCCCAATCGCCAGTGATTACTCCCAGCCTGGTGCAGTGGCCTCCCAGCGTGGTGTGGCAACCTCCCAGCATTGGCGTGGTGACCTCCTGGTATGGCATGTCACCAGCGCAGGGTGGAACCAGGGCCCAGTGCAGACTGCAAGCTAGGTGCCAGGGTGGTCTGCTGTACTGAACTTTTATTTCCACAATTCTGGACATTTTATTTCTGTATTGTCTAAAATCTTGTAACAAAAGAAGCTGTGCCTAGGTCCTTCTGTATCTACATTAGCGCTGTACTTGGTGACGTATAAACCTTTCATTGTACTCATTGCGTATATGTGACAATAAATGACGTATATGCTATTCTATAAAGAGGGGGCATTTTACACGGCAGAGAATTGCAAGCAGATATTACAAGAAGCGTCACACAGGATGAGGATATTCAGCCTCTTGAGCGTGTTTCACCAGTCTATTTGCTCCTGGGTGATCTGTATCTGTGCTGGAGGGGCTTATGTGCTTTGATGATCCCTTGAGTGATGCTGTCAGGAGCTCCAAGCTCCAATCAGGCAAGCACAGTGTGGGAGTCCAATGGCAAAGAAAGGCAATGCTTCTCACACGGGGTCACAGCACTGGCAAAGAAAGAAGAAAATAATTCCTGCACTCCAGATCCCACAAATTTGTGCGCCCTTTGTGATCTGTGAATGTAAGATCAGCTCACTTCAGTTACTTAAAAATCTTTGACAGAAACACACAACCTGAGTTGACGTCATCCTTGAATTAAAGGACAATAATTTGTACCTAAGTCCATTGATAATCCATATCCCATAATACATTTACTTAACAATAACCCATCACTAATTATTCAGTGGATCATCCTCCTCTATTTCCAGCTTCTCCAATATGATGACACAACTAAACACTTGCACCCTTTCTAAAATTCTGAAGGGACCATTTCTCTTCGAGATCCCATACCACTACTCAGCCACATCCCAACATCCCCGGCCTTCCTGATAGCCCATTCCGCGTAAATGTTAGAGATGTATTATGTGTCCTTTTTCCATCAGCCATTCTCAACATCCAAAGCACCAAACATTTCTTCTGAGGGAAACAGCAATTTGCCTGTACTTCTTTCAACCTAGTCTACATTACTCAATGCTCATGATGCTCCAAAATTGGATTCTAGGTAATCCAAGATGGAGGACGGGAAAAATTTCTGGCTGTAAGAGCTGCTGCTTTATTGAGGTATTTTAGGTGTTGGAGGTGATTTTCTCGAATTCCAGGAGCAACAATTACTGTTTTCTATGCTGTTGCATTGTTTTGGAACTTTGGAAAAAAAATGTCAAAACAACAGCAGTTTTAAAAGGGAGAAGAGCAGACAAAGAAAGCACATGGTGAGGTCAGTGCAGGAGAGAGAGAGAGAAAGAAACTGACACAGCAGTGAACCTGCACAGTTACTGCCTTTGCTCTTTGAATTCATGTATCGCTGGACATCGGAGTCCATCTGGAAAAATTAACAAACAGTGAAATTCACAACTTATCTTGGAGGAACTGTTGGGCGAAGTTCACCGCACAGAATCAGATAAGTGTATTGTTTTTAAGTGGGACCTATAGAAAGTCGGCAGTAGTGAGCATAATGGGTTCTTTCTTGATGATATGTTTTTTGAGATATGTCTCTTGATTAAACTTAAAATATAAGCCATAACTATTAATTTAATGTGGGGCAGTGTTTTGTAGAGGAATAAGACAGTGTTACTTTCTGGGTCTGTAGATTGTGAAGGAGCAAAACTGGCCTTTAGTAGAGTGATATGTGCTTCTTGTCAGACGTAGGAGTTTAAAGAGAGTTTAAGGGTTACTGCGGATTATATCTGCAATAAATGCTGTTGGTTGGGAATCTTATCAGATCGAATGAATCGGTTGGACAGACAGTTGGAAGCAATGAGGAATTTACAATAGCAACAGTATGTGATGGAGGGCAGTTATAGGAAAGGGGAAAGTCTCAGATACAGTCACATAGATGGGTTAACTCCAGGAAAGGTAGGACAGTTAAGCAGCTAGTGCAGGAGCCTTCTATGGCTATACCCATTTCAAACAATTATGCTGTTTTGGAAAATGGAGGGAGTGATGGATTCTCAGGGGAGTGTAGCACGAACAGCCAAGTTTCTGGTATTGCAGCTGGCTTTAATGCAATGAGGGGTACGTCGGGTTCCAAGAGATCAATTGTGTTAGGGAACTCTCTAGTCCGACGTACAGACAGAAGTTTCTGTGGCCAGCAACAAAAAAGCAGAATGGTGTGCTGCTTCCTTGGTGCCAAGATCAAGGATGTCTCCGAGAGGGTGCAGAATCTTCTCACGGGGGAGAGGGGCCAGCAAGAGGTCATTGTCCATATTGGAACCAATGACATAGGAAGGGAAAAGGTTGAGATTCTGAAGGGAGATTACAGAGAGTTAGGCAGAAATTTAAAAAGGAGGTTCTCAAGGGTAGTAATATCTGGATTACTCCCAGTGCCACGAGCTAGTGAGGGCAGGAGTAGATGGATAGAGCAGATGAATGCATGGCTGAGGAGTTGGTGTATGGGAGAATGATTCACATTTTTGGATCATTGGAATCTTTTTTGGGGTAGAAGTGACCTGTACAAGAAGGACAGATTGTACCTAAATTGGAAGGGGACTAATATACTGGCAGGGAAATTTGCTACAACTGCTTGGGAGGATTTAAACTTGTAAGGTTGGGAGTGTGGGACCCACGCAGATAGTGAGGAAAGAGATCAATCTGAGACTGGTACAGTTGAGAACAGAAGTGAGTCAAACAGTCAGGGCAGGCAGGGACAAGATAGGACTAATAAATTAAACTGCATTTATTTCAATGCAAGGGGCCTAACAGGGAAGGCAGATGAACTCAGGGCATGGTTAGAAACATGGGACTGGGATATCATAGCAATTACGGAAACATGGCTCAGGGATGGGCAGGACTGGCAGCTTAATGTTCCAGGATACAAA
>NC_057720.1:85888643-85895018 GCF_004010195.1 Chiloscyllium plagiosum | reverse complement strand
GGGATTTTAACTTTCCGAACATAGACTGGGACTGCCATAGTGTTAAGGGTTTAGATGGAGAGGAATTTATTAAGTGTGTACAAGAAAATATTCTGATTCAGTATGTGGATGTACCTACTAGAGAAGGTACAAAACTTGACCTACTCTTGGGAAATAAGGCAGGGCAGGTTGAAAGGTGAGGGGTGACCTTATAGAGGTTTACAAAATTATGAAGGGTATGGATTGGATAAATAGAAAAAGTCTTTTCCCTGGGTTGGGGGAGTCCAGACTAGAGGGCATAGGTTTAGGGAGAGAGGGGAAAAATATAAAAGGGACCTAAGGGGCAACTTTTTCATGCAGAGGGTGGTACGTGTATGGAATGAGCTGCCAGAGGAAGTGGTAAAGGCTGGTACAATTGCAACATTTAAAAGGCATTTGGATGAGCATATGAATAGGAAAGGTTTGGAGGGATATGGGCCGAGTGCTGGCAAGTGGGACTAGATTGAGTTGGGATATCTGGTCGGTATGGATGAGTTGGACCGAAGGGTCTGTTTCCATGCTGTACATCTCTATGACTCTATGACTCTATGTGTTCTCTACACTGGGGAGACCAAATGCAAATTGGCTGGCTGCTTTGCAGAATGTCTTATTTCAGTCTGCAAGTAACTTTGTATCACAAATTATTTTAATTCTTGACTTTTCTGTCCATGACCAGCTGGAGTGTTCCAATGAAGTTCAACACAAACTTAAGAAACAGTTCCTCATCTTTTGACTTATCACTCATTTGGACTCAACTTGAGTGCACGAATTTCAGATCATCACCTTTGCTCCATCTTGTTCTGTGTTTATTTTTACTAGTTGGCTTTTGTTTCATATTTTTCTTTATCCATTCATGGTGTATTCATTTGACCAATATGTAGCCATTCACACCTCATCTGGACACATCTTTTGTTCCTCTCCAAATCTCATTCCTATTTTCTTTGGTTTTTGTACCATAAAATCTTTTGCAATTTAATCTCTCCTTCCCACCGCCCTGTCAGAGACATTTTTATTTGTTCTTCTTGTCCCTTCTTTCCTTTCAGTGGCTTAAAACCCATTCCATTTCGATCTTCCTTTATCTTTTCATAAAGATCATGTTGACCTGAAGCATCAACTGTTTCTCTCTACAAATGCTACTCAATCTGCTGAATATTTCCAACACTTTTACTTTTATTTCAGATTTCTAACATCCATAGCATTTTGCTCTGTAATAATCTACCAAGTTCTGAATATTTAGAACAGATTTCCATGAACCTTTGCATGAAACATATTTGCTGATTTCACTCCTGAATAACTAGCCCTAATTAGAAGATTGTGGCCCCTTGTTGGTTCACACCTTTCATACCCCTGGATTCAACTACAACTTCCATTCTCCAACATCTTGAGCTCAGCCAAAATTCTACTGCCTGCATCCTAATTATCTTTTGCTCATTGAATGAGAATGGCTCCTGGTCCGGCAATTCCTTAACTGTAACATTTTCAGCTCATAAATTTGCATCAACCTATCTCTGTAATCTCCTCAAGGCCTTCAGCCTTCCAAGATTTCTATACATCTCCAATTCTGACCCTATACGCATCTCCAATTTCCTTACCCTAACGTTGCCTTCATTTGCCTGGGCCCTTAGTTTAATTTCACTCCCAAAATCTCTCTCGCTCTTTTTCCTCCTTTAAGATACTACTTAAAATGATCTCTTTGCTAAGTTTTTGGTTATCTGTTCAATCTATTCTCAGAGTCAAATTCCATTTGGTAACGCTTGTGTATGACACCACGGGATATTTACTAGACCATGATATAATTGCATGATATAATTGCAAGTGTTGTGCTGCATTCTCCAATCAGGGGAAATATTTTCTCTGTATCTGTCCAATTGACTCCCGTCATAATTCTAAACACTTCAATTTAATCACCTCTCTGTAATTTGGAACAATCCCATTATAGAGTCATAGAGATGTACAGCATGGAAACAGACCCTTTGGTCCACCCCGTCCATGCCGACCAGACATCCCAACCCAATCTAGTCCCACCTGCCAGCACCTGGCCCATATCCCTCCAAACCCTTCCTATTCATACACCCATCCAAATACCTTTTAAGTGTTGCAATTGTACCAGCCTCCATCACTTCATCTGGCAGCCCATTCCATACATGTACCACTCTCTGAGTGAAAAAGTTGCCCCTCAGATCTCTTTTATATCTTTCCCCTCTCACCCTAAACCTATGCCCTCTCGTTCTGGACTCCCCGACCCCAGGGAAAAGACTTTGTCTATTTATTCTATCCATGCCCCTCATGATTTTGTAAACCTTTATAAGGTTTAAAATTAGACTTCTCTATTTTTTGAGGAAAAAAATAGGAAAATTCCCAAAATTGAAATCCCTGCACCCCATAAAGCAAAATTAAAGCTACTGAAATGAAAAGTTATGTTGACTGGAAACAGATAAAAGTCAGCAAGACAAAAACAAACATGTCCTGTCACATGAAATCTCTCTTTCTGAAATTTCTGCATAACTTGTTCAATTTTGATAAACACATTAGCAGATACAGATTCCAGAACATGTACCTGATTCAACCGCAGAAACATTACTTCTGAGTGGACTGCTTTTGTGTGAAAATGAGCCACACAGATCCAGTAGCCAAGAGAGCAGTTCACTTGTTACAATCACTCAACTCTGCTAAAGATGCTGGTCCTCAATGTGGTGGACACGAACAACGTGGACCCATACTTCACACCATCCCAGACGATGATGGTACCAAAGGCCGTTGGTTGAGATGGAATCATAACAGAAACTATAATCCTTCTAGAGCTGCTTGCGCCTTCACTTTCTGCCACTTCACTTTATGCCATGGCATCTAAAATGGGATGAAAAACTATCAGTTATTCCATTAGTACAACCATTCATATAAATGGGTAATGAAAGATTCATGCAAGATATGAGTAATCAACATACGGGGCGGCACAGTGGTTAGCACTGCTGCCTCACAGCACCAGGGTCCCAGGTTCGATTCCAACTTTGGGTGACTGTCTGTGTGGAGTTTGCACATTCTCCCTGTGTCTGCATGGGTTCCCTTTGGGTGCTCCGGTTTCCTCCCACAATCCAAAGATGTGCAGGTCAGGTGAATTGGCCATGCTAAATTGCCCATAGTGTTAGGTGCATTTGTCAGAGGGAAATGGGTCTGGATAGGTTACTCTTCGGAGGGTCAGTGTGGACTGGTTGGGACTAAGGGCCTGTTTCGACACTGTAAGGAATCTAATCTAATCTAAGTACCTGCAATCACCAATCTGAAAAATATCAACTAATCCCAACTTTTTTCTATTCTCTCTGCTGCAGCCAAATCTCTCTCTCCAAACAGCTTAGAAGTAATACAAAGTTATTATTAACAACAATTTCTTTGTGTGACAAATTATTGAACTTAATCTGGTAATCCTTATATACTACTACTGCATTTCTTTGAGCAGTTACCTCACAATTTCTTCAATATAAAATTAAATTTAAACACTGGTGTGAAGTCAGTCAGCATCTCCAAGCTGACCATTCTGTTTCACCTTATGCCCTTCAAATCGTTTTCTAGTTTTATCCTGTGGTGAAAACTCAACGTTTACCTGAAATAAACCTGCTCTTTCTAGCTGCATTCTTTCTCCATTTTCAACAGGGGAATGTCACTCTTCAGCTTCCAGTTCTTTGGAACAGTTCTCAAAGACTTTGGAAAGCCGATGATTAGTGTCTCCGCTATCTCCTTCGGTATTCTGGGCACGCACCATTTAGACCTGGTAAGTTTTCAATTTTTGCAGCCTCATCATCAGGTGTAATAATTCTCCAAAATCATCCATTGCTATAGCGATACTTCTCAGGTCCCTCCTTCCTTTATAAAACCAGATGCAAACTACCCAGCTATTTCTACCTAGCCATTCCCCAGTTTTGTTTTTGAATGAATAAAATAGACCTCCTTGGCTGATTGAGTGAATCTATGAATAAACCATAATACAAGCAACTCACCTGGTTAACTATCTGTGACAGTATCCAATTTCATTATGTATCCAAAATGTATGATGTTGTACCATAATACAGTCGAGAATGTGTTGCTGGAAAAGCACAGCAGGTCAGGCAGCATCCGAGGAGCAGCAGAATCCAAAGAGCAGCATCAGGAAGGTGATGAAGGCTCTAGCCCGAAACGTTGATTCTCCTGCTCCTCAGATGCTGCCTGACCTGCTGGGCCTTTCCAGAAACACACTCTCGACTCTGATCTCCACCATCTGCAGACCTCACTTTCTCCTTGTACCATAATACTGTCAGTTTTGTGACAGCTCACTGCATCTAGGAAAGAGTAACTGGCTGAGGCTCACCTAGAAAGAGAAGGAGACCATGACAAACAGTAATTTCGGGTCAGTCATAACAAGAAGCGATCTCCCCTCTGAGTCAGAAACAAGTAGGTTTAAGTCCCACTCCAGAGTCCTCAGCATAAAACAGAGGCTGACACTCCAGCGCAGTACAGAGGGAGTGTTGCACTGCCAAAGCTGCCATCTTTCAGGTTACAAGTTAAACCAAGGCTCATCTGTCCAGTTAGATTGACAAAAAAAAAGCTGTTTGGGAGAGAGCAAGAAGTACACTCTGGGTGCCCTGGCCAATACAACATTTCTCAAAGCAAAATCACTGAAGCAAATTATCTGGTCATTTAACTCTTTGCTGTTTTTGGAACCTTGCTTTGTATATATTGGAATTTCTTACACGTGGCTACACTTCAAAAGTACTTAGTCAGTTGTAAACCATTTAAAACATTCTAAGGTTGTGAAAGGCACTATAAAAATGCAAGTCTTTAATCTCATTAATTTTAAACATGGACTAATGATTAAAAAAAAATAATCAATGTTACTTTTAAATGATCCAGCCTTTAAATACTACTATTTAACAAAACTTCCTAACAAGCCAGTTATTTAATGAGAAAATAAAAAGAATAATACAGTGCACACACACATTTGGTTCACTTGATATTCAAGCAATCAGAAGGATCTGAACACTGTTCCAATGGGGACCATATCTTTCTGAATTCTGACCCATGTTTTTCAAGTGCACAGTCTGCACCCATTCAGCCCAGCCAATGATCATAATTGAAACAAGCTTTATTAAGTGCTGCTCAGGTTTTACAGTGTAAAGGCATCTGGAATGTGTTCTCTTTTCCTGTGAGGCTGCCTAACTGCACTGTTACAAACAAATGGTCAGAGGGAAGCTGAAAGTTGGCTGCAGGGCTGAAGACAGGCCTGCTTCAGCAGCCCACATTGCATCAGTGTGGATTTCCCCGCAGATCCTGTGTGGTGATTGTAATTGGGCCAAAAAGTGTGGCACTGGAAAAGCACAGCAGGCCAGGCAGCATCCTGTAATGCAGTCAGGCAGATGGACCTCACAGAGTATGAGTTCTCTGATTGGACTGTTAATCAGACCTTGTCAGGTCCACACCCCCCAACAACCCACCCTCCCCTCCTGCCAACTTCCATTGCCATGGCAGGAATTGCAAAACCTTCCGCAAAAAGGAGCCTTCCACATCCATCAAAGTTTCACCTGCTGTATCTGTTGCTCCCGATATGGTCTCCTCTACATTGGGGAGACAAGACGCTTACTTGCAGAGCGCTTCAGAGAACATTTCTGGGACACCCACACCAATCAACCCCACCGCCCTGTGGCTGGATACTTCAACTCCCCCTCCCACCTGCCGAGAACATACAAGTGCTGGGCCTCCTCCATCGTCGCTCCCTTATCACCTGATGCCTGGAAGAAAAACACCTCATCTTCTGCCTCGGGACACTCCAACCACATGGCACCAATGTGGATTTCACCAGTTTCCTAATTTCTCCTCCCCCTACTTTAGCAGAAAGTGAGGACTGCAGATGCTGGAGATCAGAACTGAAAATGTGTTGCTGGAAAAGCACAGCAGGTCAGGCAGCATCCAAGGAGCAGGAGACTCCTCCTTGGACTCCTTGGACTCCTCCATCCCCAGACCATAGCAACACGACGGCTGGAGGAAGAGCGCCTCATCTTCTGCCTAGGAACCCTCCAACCACAAGGGATGAACTCAGATTTCTCCAGTTTCCTCATTTCCCCTCCCCCCACCTTGTCTCAGGCCCAACCCTCGAACTCAGCACCACCTTCCTAACCTGCAAAGTTCTTCCTGACCCCTCCGCCCCCACTCCGGCCTATCACCCTCACCTTATCAACCTCACCTTGGGCGGCACGGTGGCACAGTGGTTAGCACTGCTGCCTCACAATGCCTGAGACCCGGGTTCAATTCCCGCCTCAGGCGACTGACTGTGTGGAGTTTGCATGTTCTCCCCGTGTCTGCGTGGGTTTCCTCCGGGTGCTCCGGTTTCCT
>NC_057720.1:85869641-85888338 GCF_004010195.1 Chiloscyllium plagiosum | reverse complement strand
CACTCTCCTCATTCCTGAAGAAGGGCTCATGCCCGAAACGTCGATTCTCCTGCTCCTTGGATGCTGACTGACCTGCTGCGCTTTTCCAGCAACACATTTTCAGCTCCCCCTACTTTACCCCAGTTCCAATCTACCAGCTCAGCACCTCCTCATGACCTGTCATGACCTGTCATATCTGTCCATCTTCCTTCCCACTCTCCGCTCCACCGTCCCTTCTGACCTATCACCTTTACCCCGACCTCCATCCACCTATTGCACTCCCAGCTACCTACCCCAAATCTCCTAGCCTCATTCCTGATGAAGGGCATTTGCCCAAAACGTCGATTTTCCTGCTCTTCGGATGCAGCCTGACCTACTGTGCTTTTCCAGCGCCACACACTTGACTCCAATCAGGGACCCTTGGTTGACAGATAAGAACAGGAGTGTCCCAGTGGAAGGTTCTTGATGCAGGAGTCCTCCCTCATTCCCTTGGGGTGGAAGGTGTTGCATAGAGCAGTCCCTTATAAGCACAAATTGCAGTGTTTCACGGACTCCCAGCCGAACTGTTTATGTTGTGGCGCTGTGGACTCTGTGGACCTTGTGTACATTGGATGTGAGTGTTTGTACCCACCTTTTCAGTTACCCAAAAAACCTGTTACTACCTTTTTGGCTGAACTTCAGCCCACACTTCAGATCGTTGGGAGCCTAGTTCGGAGAGGTGTGGTCGAGTCAGAGGAGCTCCTGGTGGGTCTGCTCCTGGGCCTGGCCAAGCTGGCCATAAACAGGTTCAGACAATTGATGGTGGAGGGAGTCATTTCTGCCAACTGCTTGCCCCTCTTCCATGGTTATGTTCAAGCCGGGATGTCCCTGGAGAGGGAGCACGCAGTGTCCACCACTGCTCGAGATGCCTTTAGGGAGAAGTGGTCACCACGGGGGGATGAAATGCTTTATCTCTCCCTCCAGTTCAATTTTGATGTAATCCCTACCCTCCACCTTCACTTTCTTCATGCAAGCATTGCCCGTACCTGTCTTGGCTTGTTGCTGGTTCACTGGCTACATGGGTGTTTTCGTAATGGTGGAAATATTGAATAAAGTTTATTGCACATGGTCACTACATCTACACGCACATAACATAGGTGCTGTGGAGAAAAACTAAGCACTACTGCTGTCCAGTAGTAGTGTAGCAATAAAATAAAAATATTAACGAGGATTTAGAATCTCCTCGGTTAAAAAAGAGAAAAACATACATAAACAGGGAAAATAAAATGTGCAGGAGTGTCAGACATCCTGTTCAGTCTAAGAGCTGGCTCTGAGGGAGCTGGATCAGTGCCAAAGACTCTCCATGTGTAAATAAAGGGTGACTTGGAGATGGGAGACCTGCCTCTGTGAAGGTATTTCAGTGGTTTTGAGAGAAAATAATGCTCCTGAAGACATTCGCTCACAACAGTCATCTTTCGATTGGGGTAAGCATTTCTGACATCATGCTGTTATTTGGGAAGCTTCACTTGTTCGATCCTGCCATCGAACACTGGGCCCAGAATGTGGAAAGAATGCATTTTTTTTTCTGGTCAAATGACATTGGGACAGATGGAAAGCAATAAGTACTTCTCCTGACAGGTCGTGGACCCACAGCTATTTTGGTTATTAGGAGCCTCCCACTCCCTGAGGCACCAGAAACTAAGCCTTTCAAGAGTTGACATATTTATTTAAGGAACACCATGACCCCAAGCCTCCTCTAATTCTGAGATGTTGTCAGTTTTACTTGGCAGTTCAAGAACCAGGGGAATCCATATTGGGATTTTTGATTAGGTTGACGACTGGTAGAGGTATGTGAATTTGGTTTAACCCTTAATGAGATGCTGAGAGACCATTTGGTATGTGGGTTTAATGATGTGACCATGCAAAAACGCCTTCTGGTTAAAATCCAACTGGATTTCAAAGATGCACAACACTTGGCTTCATCATTGGAAAATGCCGCAAGTGGGTATTCCGATGGAAGTGGACACCCTTGCCAGTGAAACTCAGCTTGGGAAACACCATTTGAGTGAAGGCAATTGCAGAGCCTCACTCAGGACATATCCTGAACAGAGGGACTCTTGGTCAAAAGGAGGTCTGCAGATGCTGGAGATCAGAGTTGAGAGTGTGTTGCTGGAAAAGCACAGCAGGTCAGGCAGCATCCAAGGAACAGCAGAATCGATGTTTCGGGCAAGCACCCTTCATCTGGAATGAATCCTGCACCTCGGATACTGCCTGACCTGCTGTGCTTTTCCAGCACCACACTCTGGACTCTAGGTTAGCCCACAACAAAACCCCAAACTAAAGCCAAGCCTTGGCCAAATGATTAAAATTTTCTTCATTATTCGGGCAGGCAAGCCATTGCAGTTGCTGCTGGTATTCATACTCAAGACAGTACAAGAATCCCATTATACTTACAATGAATAAGAGAACTCATAGACCAGTATCCAGGAGAGTGCACAACCTGGAAAGTCCACCTACATCTGGTTTGGAACAGTTAAATTGCTTAGCAACATCCAAAGCAAAAATAAACAAAATAAATGTCTGGTTGAATGGTTGCCGTGTTCTAATGCAAGTCAATACCAGCATGGCCATTTCAGTGATCGTAGAACCAGTGTTTAACAAAATTCATTTTAGACTCCTTACCTTAGGTTTGTGCAAGACCTCAGCTAGGCTGAGAACCTATACCAGGAAACCTTTGCAGATTAAGGCTTTAACTCCTGTTTCAGTCCCGAACGAGAAGCAGTTGGTTCAGTTACCATTGATTGTAGTAAAGGGCTCAGGCCCAAGTTTGAAGGGTCAAAATTCATTGAGAAAGATACACCTAGATTGGCTCAACATTTTTTGATTAGAAAATGGCTGCCCAAGTAAAGTCCTAATTAAATACCCAGATGTTTCCCAGGCAGATCTAGAGACTATCAAAGGAGCCAAGGCCACCTAACACATTCACCAGGAAGCAATTCCATGATTCTGCAAGGCCTGCCCAGTGCCATTTGCCTACAGACAAAAGTAGAGGCAGGAATCAGAAGGCTAGGGATTTTAAACAAATGGCAAACCGCTTTTTGCAGTTGGATAATTACTCAATCCTCGCATTCAGGATTTATATGCTTAGCCGACAAGGGGTCTGTCCTTCATGAACTTGCCATGTGTACCTGCAATTGCGGTTGGATGAGGATTGTCAGAAGTATGCCACAATTAATACCATAAAGGTTTGCACTAATATATGAGACTGCCATTTTGGGTATCGTCAGCCTGAGCAATTTTTCAGCAGACGATGGAGAACATATTATAAGGGCTACCCCAGGTCGCCTGGAGAACATATTATAAGGGCTACCCCAGGTCGCCACTTATCTAGATGACTTGCTATTAACAAAGAAGATCAATAAGGAGCACTTTGAGAACTTGGACATAATCCTTTGACCATTTTTCCCAGGTGGGCGTACACCTTAGAAGAGAAAAACGTGTGTTCCAGGCACCCCAATTGACCTACAGAGTTGCCATGATGGGGTTACATCTGTTGTACTATAAAGTGAGGGCAATCAAAGGCGGCTTGGCTCCCATGCAGTTAAGTCTTTTCTACGACTGGTGAATTATTACAGAAAGTTCATACATAACCTGGTCTTCAACCTTTGCATCAACTCTCAAAAAAGGATTAGTCTTGGAAATAGTCACATGGTCAAACCATAGCTTTCAGGGAAGTGAAGAAACAGTTATCATCCTCTAGGATGTTGGCACATATGATCCCAAATAAGATCAGGTATTGACATGTGAAGCCGTCCCATACGGAACCAGGGGAGAATTAGTTCTTAAGTGGCCCAATGGAGAGATTAAATCCACCCAGATAGAGAAGGAAGGATTAGCAATCATATTTGGAAGTAGAAGGTTCCACAAATACCTTTACGGACGTAAACTTATAATAATAATAATCCACCACAAATCCCTGCTAGGTCTACTTAAGGAGGACAAGGCAGTGTTGCTATTAACATCAGGCTGAATTCAGTAGTGGACTCTAATACTAAGTGTGTATAATTACAAGTTGAAATACTGTATGGGAGGCCAAATAGCAAATGCGGATGCATTGAGCCACTGGAAGAGTCCGTAATGGTTTTAAATCTTCTGGATGCACTACCAGTCATAGCTGACAATATCAGACTCTGAATGCAGAAAGAAATGGTCATGGCAAAACTGAAACAGTTGGTCGTGATGGGGGAAACCAAAGGGTCGTCACAACCAGAATTGAAACTTTTTTGGACTTGGAGAGACCAGATCACAGTAGATGATGGCACATTTTTAAGGGGTGGTTTGATCTGAGCTAAGGTCACCACCAGATATTGGCTGAACTTCACCAAGGCCATCCAGGGGTTTCCAAAATGAAGAGGTTGGTGAGAAATTATGTCTGGTGGTCAGGACTGGATGCAGACATAACCACATTGGTTTAGCAATTAGATTACTTACAGTGTGGAAACAGGCCCTTCAGCCCAACAAGTCCACACCGACCCTCCGAAGAGCAACTCACCCAGAGTCATTCCCCTACATTTACCCATTCACCTAACACTACGGGCAACTTAGCATGGTCAATTCACCTAACCTGCGCATTTTTGGACTGTGGGAGGAAACCAGAGCACCCAGAGGAAACCCATACAGAGAATATGCAAACTCCACATAGACAGTTGCCTGAGGCGGGAATTGAACCCGAGTCTCTGGCACTCTGAGGCAGCAGTGCTAACCACTGTGCCACCGTGGTGCCACCTGGACTTGGTTACACGTTAACTGTGAAGGTTCTTTCATGGGCTCAATGTTCTTAGTCATTGTGGATGCTCACTCAACATGGTTGGATGTACATAGAGTTCATTTGTCAAACACAGCCGATCTGGCAGGGAAAGGGTAAAACAGCATCAGGAACGCTAGTGCTGGCCACAAGATCCTGCTAAGTGAGAGAGACAGTTTACTTCAGGGGACAAAGGATCGTGTGGGAATCATGGGAATGGCCTTGCATGGATAACAGGATGGTCAATGTGAGGTCAGGTAAAGTGACATAAAGATTTGGTAAGTGCAACAGTCCTGAACAAGCACATGGACCATACGAGAAATGCCAACTTGCAAACTGTGCTGGAGCAAAACCTGCCTGGCTCCTCAACAGCCTATCGGACTCTTCCAAAAATAGTGGGTTCTCCCTTTCCATAAAGTGTGTTGAAGATACCTCAGAATCTGATATCGACATTGTGGATGTCGCTGCCTTGACACCTTTGCTGCTGAAGAGGGGAATGAATTTCTTTCAAGATGCTCTGGGCGCAAGGGCTGAACTACCGTGCTTTACACGCCGCCCCTATCCGAGGCAGAGTTGGACAGACCTGAGCCAGTGCTAAAATGCCCCAGAAGGAGCTACAAAAAAAAACTGATATGTGTCCTCAGACTCAGAGGGAGAGGGATGTAGTGATTGTAATGAGGTCAGCCAGGTGGACCTCATAGAATATGAAACACAAATAGACATTATTGGAAAAGCTCAGCACCTCTGGCAGCATCCGTTAAAAGAAATCAGAGTTAATATTTTCAGGTCCGATGGCTCTTCCTCAGAACTGAAGGTGGTTGGGAAGGTCTTGTTGCAGAGGCGGAATGCAGTGCAAATAATCTCAGTATAAAGACAGAAACAAAATCAAGCACAATTATTTTCCTTTGTTTACTATTCAGTGATCTCTGTTAAACAATATGTGAGCATAAATATTAAGCAACTGTGGCTGTACAGACATTAAATATCCTGCTGCTGTCACATATCTGTGCTCGAGAAACATCAGGGGTACAGAAAAGATAAAGCTCAGACTGAAAATTAGCACCTGAAAGTTCGGAGAGAGAAAATGTGCAAAATCAATGAACGAGTAACATTATATTTGGTTGTGTCAAGAGTTTATTTGAAGAATGAACTCTTTTCCCAACAGTATAGTTTGTGAAAATTCTATACAGCATTTAATTTTGTTTGCAGAGAAAGGATTTAGCATTATTTTAAAGATTGAACCTTTTTTTGCGTAACAGCAGGACCTGCAATGCCCAGTTACAGCAGTTCCTGTAATAATGAGCTCCTGTAACCTGACACTCATCTAATACCAAAGACATAAGATGACATTTTTAAAACCAGACAGGGTTCAGACAGCTTCTGAGCAATGGATTTCCACCAGCCTCCCTGCTTCCAAATTGACTTTTCCAAGAATTCCTCGACTCCATTCAAACAAGTTTGCAAGGAATAATTCTACGCCTCCCTAGCTCTCTCTACTGTACAGAGGATGAGAACTCACATTATCATTGTCATTTTAGAAGCGATGGTAACACTGGTGTTCCAGATGTTCACAGATTTTCGAGCCAAGTGCATTATTTCCTGAAGGTTCACAGGGGCTTGAGCACCAGCTGACAAACTGCAGAGTTAAAAGAGTTGCAATTTCTGATCTCATTCTTCCTAATAGCTCCAGGGAATTCTGTTCTTTCTCGCACCTGCAATGCCCAGTTATGCCATATTTCTGCAGTATCTTTCTCACTGATATGTATAATAGCTGAATTACAAGGAACGTCAGTTTCTTTTTCTCACGAAATATTACCTGTCTCCCAAAGGATCTACCCCTTTGTTGAGGTATTACCAAGTTCAGTGACTGACATTCAATCCAGGGATCATTCCTCACAGGAACCAGTGCCACACCTCACACGCAGACAACTAGCAACCCTCTCTGAGTTGCTCTTTCTTGGTATTTTTCTTTCCCTGAAGGCTGGAGCAAAATTATATGAAATGTGTGGGAAAATGTGAACAATTCGCTACAAAGTGCCGTGGCACACGCCAGCTTTGCTTCCGGCCCAAGCAGAGTCATCATATAACACTCTACTTCTCACAAGCTACATGCGACCAGAGCTGCAAAGGCTTCAGAAAATGTACACGCGTGTCTCTGTGTAAATGTAGATGCGTGGGAATTCCAGCCTTAAAATAAAATTATCACTGTCGCAAAATGGCATTAGAGCCTGCAGTTCCACCTTGTTTTGCAAACCTGCAACCTCCATTTGATTTGATTTTTTGTGGCATGTACTAAGGTACAGTGAAAAGTTTTGCTTTGTGTGCAATACAGGCACCTAGAATGCCAATGGCAGCTGGCACAGAGGAATACAATGCCTTCATACTTCTCCCCACCAACCTAACATGGACATATACCACCGTTTGTTCATCGTCACTGGGTCAAAATCCTGCAACTCCTTATCTAATAGCACCTTGTAAGCAGTTTCACCACACAGAACTACCACAGTACAAGATAGTAGCTCACTGCCATCCAAACCTGGTTCAACCACAGATTTAAGTCTCTGACTAACAACCTATCCAACGTGGAAATGAGGATGGTTATTTTACATTATTAATTATGTTCTGGAAAACATGGCATTGACTGGTTTTGGAAGCAGATTCAATAGAACTGTATCACAGATTATGGCATGTAAGTTGGCCCACTGTATAAGATGACCTTATTTTTCCAGCGACAAAATCATACTTTGCATATACTCAGAACAGGCTAAAGAAAAGTCATAGTGGACTCAAAACTTTAATGCTGTTTCTCTCTCTCTCCCCAAATACTACCAGACTTGCTGAGTTTCTCTAGCAATTTCTTTTTTTATCTAATTGGTGCTGCCATTCTATGGGCTGATATTCATCTAAATTTCCTGCTGAAGGCTATAATCATTCAAAGACTACAAATAAAACATTAATGTCAAAATTACCAGGCTCCAGTGATTCATCATTGGACAATGGTAAAAACACCAGCAATCACATCATGTCATAGTCATGTCATGGAACTAGTAATCCAGAACTGCAGGTGATTTTTCTGTGGACGTGGGTTAGACTCCCACCGTGGCAGATGGTAAATTTTAATTCATTTATAAAAATATGGAAGTAAAAGCTAACTTAATGGCAGCCATGTAACCAATGTCAACTGCTGTGAGAGGAAACCTATCTATTCACTCATGTCCTTTAGGAAGGAAATCTACAGCCCTTATTTGGTCTGGCCAACATGTGATTTTAGAACAATGTGGTTAACATTTAGCTGCTCTCTGGACAATTAATGATGGTGTCTTAACCAATAATGCTAGCAGCCCGTGAGTGAATGATAAAATAAATCTGAATCACGATAGGATCCTTATGACAGTGCTATAGCCAAAATGATACAGAATGAATTTCCTGAACCCTTTGTCGTGGATACCAAAGGAAAGGAAATTGGTGGATTTTGTGGTTGAAGAACATGAATTAATTCACTTAGTAAACCATGACATGACTTACTATGAATTACCAGACATGCTTTCACATTTAAAAATGGGAATTACTTACACTGTTAGTACATATTTTATACTCAGTGAATAAGTGGGCTAATACACCACAATCTTTGCCTTACCAAAAGAAACCAAATAAATAACTTAAAAGAGATATTAGATGTTGACATTGCAAAAAGAGCAAGACAGTGGGACTATTTAGATCGGTTTTACACAGAACTTCTGCAGACATGATGGGCCGAATGGCTCTCTGTGGATTCTATGATCAACTTCCCAAGGGCAGTAGAAGTGTGAATTTAGAGATGCCTTATCAATAAATCTAAAAAGAACCCCTTGTGCATGCACACCCGCACACCGACACCCACCCTTACCTCAACTCCTGAGATGATGCTGCTCTGAGAAAACAGAACTCAGGGTCACATATTAGCTTCTTGATATCCATTGTCTACATAAAACCAGTGACCAGAGCTGCTCAAAGGCTATCATGAGGAAGGAGGAAAGCTGGTAAATGCACCAACACCAGAAGGATACACTTCAATAGGAAATTGTACTGTTTCATTAACTATACAATACTAAAATTAAAAACAAAATGCAGTTGGCCAATCAATCACTTCTCTACAAAATCGCTGGCAAAACATGGCTTTCTAATGAACCTTGGACCAATCAGCTCCCATCTTACAAGTGGGTTCTGTTTAAATAAAAGAGATTTGACCTCCATGACAAAATTCGGCTATTAATTTACTCATGATCTTTGCTTTATAGTGTAGATTGAAAATATTCTGAGTTTCCCTAGTCTGAGAGACTGTGGGACCTTGAAGGAGATTAATGTTCTCCTATTGTTGAACTAGATTGTGTGGAGAGAAGTAAGCTTGGCAAACTATCAATATGAATAACGACACAGCAATTACTGTCTGGAATACCAAGGGGCTGGTACCTACTAAGATTTGTGATGAAATCATCTTAACTGAAGCCAATTAATAGCTATAATAAATAAGAGCCATTAAGAAGCAAAATAACTGCCTTCTTCTAATCCTTGCCTCTTGATCTTTCTTGATGTTAATCAGTCCACTATTGGTGGCAATGTCTTCAGCTGCCAAGACCCTACGCTCTGGTATTCTCTCACTAAACCTCTCTGCTTCACTACTTCTCCTTTAAGATAAAAAATAGTTCTTTGACCAAGTTTTTGATCATCGATCTTATAAGGATTAGAGTCATAGAATCATACAGCACAGACACAGACATATCAGTCCAACCAGTCCATGCCGGCCATATTGCCAAACTGAACTGGTTCCACCTGCCGGCACTTGGACCATATTCCTCCAAACCCTGCCTATTCATGATTTTAATGTCCTTTAAATGTTGTAGCTGTACCTGCATCCATCATTTCCTCCGGCTGTTCATTCCACACATCAACAGCTGTCTGTGTAAAAAAAATGCCCCCATGTCCTTTTTAAAACTTGATTTACTCACCTTAAAAACATGTTCCCTAGTTTGGAACTCCTGGGGAAACAACCACTGTCATTCACCCTATCTATACAGAGACAGATAGATTCTTGATTGCTAAGGGGATCAAGGATTACGGGGAGAAAATGGGAGAATGGGGTTGGGAAACTTAACAGCAGTGATTGAATGGAGGAGCAGACTCGATGGGCTGAATGGCCTATTTTCTGCTCCCATGTCTTATGGTCTTATGGCCTATATCCCTCATTATTTTATAAACCTCTATAAGGTCATCCCTCAACCATCCACACTCCAGTGAAAGAAGTCCCAGCTTTTCCAGTCTATTTTTACGTCTCAAATTCTTTATTCCTGACAACATCCTGGTAATTTATTTCTGAATCCACTCCAGTTTAATAATATCATTCCTATAACAGGGGGCCAAGAACTGCACACACTACTGCAGAAGAGGCCTCTTCAACGTCCTGTACAACTTCAACATGAAGTCCCAGTGGCTATACTCAAAAGTCTGAGCAATGAAGACAAGCGTGCTAAACGCCATCTTAAGCACCCTGTCTACCTGTGATGCACTTTCAAAGAATTATGTATGTGAACCCCCTAGGTCTCTCTGTTTGACAACACTACTCAGGGCCCTCACATTAATTGTATAAGTCATGCCCTTTTTTCTTTTACTAAAGTGTAATGCCTCACATTTGTCCAGATTAAACTCTATCTGCCACTCCTCAGTCCATTGACCCAATTAATTCAAATGTTTTTAGCACAGTCTTCAGCCCTCGATATTGTGCCGACCTTTTACCCATCTCTAAGATCAAACTAATCTGCATTCCCTTCATTTTACTATCATCCATGTGCCTATCCAAGAGTATCTTAAATATCTCTAATATATCTGAATCTACTACCATTGCTGACAGTGCATTCCGTGCACTCACCACTCTCTGTGTAAAAGAACGACCTCTGACATCTCCCCTAAACCTTCCTCTAATCACCTTAAAATTATGCCACCTTGTGATAGCTACTTCTGCCATGGGAAAAAGTCTATGGCTATCCACTCTATCTATGCCTCTCGTCATCCTGCACACCTTTATCAAGTCTCCTCTCATCCTTCTTCACTCCAATGAGAAAAGCCCTAGCTCCCTCAACCTTTCTTCATAAGACATGCCCTCCAGTCCAGCAGCATCCTGGTAAATGTCCTCTGTACCCTTTCTAAAGCTTCCACATCCTTCCTTAAATGAGGTCACCAGAACTGAACACAATGTTTCAAGTGTGGTCTAACCAGCGCTCTATAGAGCTGCAGTATAACCTTGCAGCTCTTAAACACAATCCCCTGCTAATGAAAGCCAACACCATATGCCTTCTTAACAACCCTATCAACGTGGACAGCGACTTTGAGGGATCTATGGACATGGACCCCAAGATTCCTCTGTTCCTCCACATATACAAGAATCCTGCCTTTAACTCTGTATTCTGCATTCAAATCTGACTTCCAAACTAAATCACTTCACACTTTTCCAGGTAGAACTCCACCTGCCTCTTCTCAGCCCAGTTCTGCATCCTGTCAATGTCCCATTACAACCTACAATATCCCTCTACTCTATCCACAACTCCACCAACCTTCGTGTCGTCAGCAAAATTACTAACCCACCCTTCCACTTCCTCAACCATGTCATTTATAAAAATCACAAAGAGCAGAACAGGTCCCTGTGGAACACCACTGGCTACTGAGCTCCAGATTGAATACTTTCCATCCACTACCACCCTCTCCCTTCTAAGCCAATTCTGTGTCCAGACAGCCAAATTTCCCTGTATCCAATGTCTCTTTACTTTCTGAATGAACCTACCATGGGGAACCTTATCAACGCCTTGCTAAAATCCATGTACATCACATCCACTGCTCTACCTTCATCGATGTGTTTTGTCACATCCTTAAAGAATTTAATAAGGCTTGTGAGGCATGACCTGCCCCTCACAAACCCATGCTGACCATCTCTAATCAAAAACAATGGTTTTCTAAGTAGTCATAAATCCTGTTTCTCAGAATCTGCTCCAATAATTTGCCCACTACAGACGTAAGACTGACTGGTCTGGGATTCCCAGGATTATCCATCTTCCCTTTCTTGAACAAGGGAATAACATTTGGCACCCTCCAATCATCTAGTACTACTCCAGTGGACAGTGAGAATGCAAAGATCATCGCCAAAGATGCAGCAATCTCCTCCCTCGCTTCCTGGGTATATCCCGTCTGGCCCAGGAGACTTAACTATCCTTATGCTTTTCAAAGTTTTCAGCACATCTTCCTTCTTAACATCAATCTGTTCGAGCATATCAGCCTGTTTCACACCGTCCTCACAAACATCAAGGTCCCTCTCAGTAGTGAATACTGAAGCAAAGTATTCATTAAAGACCTCTCCTACCTCACCTAACTCCAGGCACAAGTTCCCTCCCCTATCCCTGATCGGCCCTACCTTCACTCTGGCCATCCTCTTGTTTCTCATTTAAGTGTAAAATGCCTTAACGTTTTCCTTAATCCTACCCACTAAAGCTTTTTCATGCACCCTTTTGGCTATCCTAAGTCCATTCTTCAGTTCCTTCCTGGCTATCTTTTAACCCTCTAGAAGTCCTGCCTAGTGTCAATTGATCAAGATTTCTTTGTAATCTTAGCTAATCTTCTTCGCTGTCCACAATACAACAAATTTAGGTGGAATCTGCAAACTTACTCACCATACCTCTTATATTCTCATCCAAATTATTTATGTGACAAATTAAAGTGGACCAGGTTCCGATCCCTGTGTCTTAGGCCTCCAGTTTGAAAAACAACCCTCCATCACCACCCTCTGTCTCCTACCATCAAGCCAATTTTGTATTTAATTGGCAAGCTCACCCTGAATCCCATGTGATCTAACTTTACTAATTAGTCTACCATGTGGAACTTTGTCAAAAACTTTACTAGGGTCCAAGTAATTAACATCTACTTCTCAGCCCTCATCAATCTTTTTGGTTACTTCATTAAAAAAACTCAATCAAGTTTGTGAGATCCGATTTTCCTGGCACTAAACCGTGCTGACTATCCCGAATCATTCCTTGCCTCTCCAATGCGTATAAATCCTGTGTTTCAGAACCACCAACAATGACTTACCCACCACGATGTCAGACCCACAAGGCTATACTTTCCAGGCTTCTCCTTCCAGCTTTTCTCAAACAATGGCACGACATTAGCATTCTCCAGTCCTCTGTACTTCACCTGTGTTTATAGATGACCCAAATGTTTCTGCTCGGGGCCCCACAATTTCCTCCCTAACTTCCCACAATATTCTGGGATACACTTGATCAGATCCTTAAGATTTATCTACCTTTATGTTTTCTAAGGCCCCCAGCACTTCCTATTCTGTATTGTGAACTGTTTTCAAAATATCAAGGTTTATTTCCCTGAGTTTTGTAGCCTCCACTTCTTTCGCCACAGTAAAAACTGACGTGATTATTCATTTAAAGTCTCTCCATGATGTTCAACATATAGACAACCGCGTTGACCTTTATAGGGTCTTATTCTCTCCTTAGTCGCTCTCTTGCTCTTAATGTACTTGTATAATCTTTTTGGATTATCTTTAACCTCATCTGCCAAGGCTATCTCATATCACTTCTTTGCCTTCCTGACTTCCTTCTCAGGAATGTTCCTACACTCTTTATACTCTTCAAGAGACTCAATTGATCCCCGTTGTCTATACCTAATATATGATTCCTATTTTATTCTTGACTAGAACCTCAATATCTTTATTCATCCATTGTTCCCTAATCTTACCAGCCTTACCTTCCATTCTAAAAGGAACATAATGCCTCTGAACTCTCATTATCATACTTTTTAAGGCTTCCCACTTGTCAGTCATCTCTTTACCTGCAAACTTTTTAAAAGTTTTTGTTTTATACCCTTAATATTTGTCTTACTCCAATTAAGAACTTTAAATTTTATGGAAGACTTATTCTTTTCCATATTTTAAATCTAATGGTATTATGATCACTAGTTCCAAAGTGTTCCCCTATTAACACCTCAGTCACTTGCCTGCCTTATTTCCCAAGAGAAGGTCAAGTTTTGCTCCTTCTCTAACAGGAACATTTACATATTGATACATTTTTTTTGAATGCATTTAACAAATTCTTCACCAGCCAAATCTTTAGTAATTTGGCAGCCCCAATCAATATTTGAAAATTACTCCTCAGAAATATCTTCTCTAATTACAGTAATCAAAAATGTCACTTCCCCTGCTCTCTTGTCGCTCTTTCTATCCTTCCTATACAATCTAAAACCTGGAACATTGAGCTGCCAGTCCTGTCCTCCCTTAGCCAAGTTTCTGTAATAGCTACAATGTCCCAATCCCATGTTCTCATACTTGCCCTGAGCTAATTAGCCTTAACTGTAAGACCTCTTGATTGAAATAAATGCTGTTTAATTCTTCAGAGTTACTTCATTGTCTGACTTGCTCTTGACTGTCATTTCTAACTAACATGCTCTTTTCTGAATCCAAATCATCCTCATCATTCGTTCTATTTTCAATGTTACTCAGGAAGCCCCCACACCCCTTAAACACTTACGGGCTCTTGAAACATAGCTAGCAAATGCCCCCACCAGTACACTGATCCCTTTCCATTTCAGGTTAAACCCATCCTTTTTGAACAGGTCTCTTATGCCCCAGAAAAGATCTCAATGATTCAAGAAACTGAATCCCTACACATTGTGCCACCTCTTCAGTCATTGAGTTATCTGCCCTCATTACAACTTGGCACCATAAGTAAACTAGAGATTACTACTTTTGATATTCTGTTCTTTAACCTAACCTCTTTTATTCACTCTGCAAAGCTTTAACCCTTTCCCTAACTATGTCATTCCAACCAAAGTATGGAACAATTTGCAGCTTCTCTTTCTCCCCGTTGACAACATGCTTCAAGTTTGTTTGCGGTCAAGTTTGATTTTATGATACTCCAGGGAAGTATTTTGGGCCATTAACTGCGTTGAAGTTAATATACAAATGCAAGTTGTTCGAAATCTACGGCCCACAATCTCTGGTCAGTGTTGATGAGCGAGACAATCACCAGCACCCAGCAGAGCAGGAAAGAGAAGGATCTGCAAACAGTCACCAGGATGTAAATTGCGTGGGAAAGAGAGGGGAAGTGAATATCAGATAAAATAGACTGGCACATTCCAAGGTCCAAGATTACACACTGAGGGTTGCACTAAAGCTTGGGGCAGCTGCTGCCAAGGTGTAGTGGGGTGAGACCACCGTCTAATGTCTTTCTGCTGAAATTAAATGGGGGTCTGTTGATTATCTCACTCTCCTGGTGCCTCAGATACATATAAATATGGTCTTGTATAAGTAAGAAATGTCTTATGTTTGTTTGTTCTCAATATGCTAAGACTGTATAGAATTGAACTGCTCTAATGACTATATATCTCTATAAAGATGTTTTATGAATAAAGTATATTTTCAAAATAAAACCAAAATAGCACCAAGAGGGAAAAAATTCAACATGTAAAGTAACCTTTCACCTTTTGGCTAAGTTCAAATATGGGTTCCAAGCTGCAAGTCATCAGAGGTTTTTGAGATCATTGTGGGATCATGATTGGTCACTGGAGTATCATCGATTGAGCTGGGCTGCTATTGGTGGATCATTCCATCGGCTTTAGCCTAATGCCAGTACAGTGTACAGCCAACCAGAGCTATGACCACTGCAAACAGCTGAGCCCAGGCCAGGGTGTCTGGTACACGGACCGGGCGAATGTGAAGAAGGTGAAGGAAGGTACACTAGTCAATTGGACTTCTTTGTGAAGGGGATGGTCTTGAATTGCTGTGGGTTCCAAAAAGCAGATAACTACTATCTGTAGAATCCCCCAGTAGGGGATACTTTGGTGCAACTCTCTGGAACGTGAAATAATGCAAATGTCTCCTGAAGGTATTTTAGAAAGAAAGACAAGAGCCCCCTCTCTGTCCTGTCTGTGCCACCATTGTTTCTCCTCCCTGCACAGGTTGTTACAAACCATATGTTTAACCCCCATGCTCCAGCAGCAGATGTCCTGACCTTCCTGGGAAGTTATGTACAACTTAAAGAAGGCAGCAACAATGTAGTGAACACCTTCAGAATCTGGACCAGTAAGTGGCAGGTCAAGGTAACCCTGGAGGGTGGATATTGGTGGGAACATCCTCCACCTGCATTCCAGCTTCGCAATTGGGGAGAGCTGACGTTCTTTGACATTTATGGGGTAGCATAGAGTTTGCAGAAACTGCAGGAGGTCAGGGCATGTAAAGCGGACTGTGAAGTGACATGTAGGTCAGAAAGGTGGGCATCGTAGAATATGAGTTCCTTGACTGGGGCTGTTAATCTGGTAAGATCAGGGAGCCCTGGCCGACAGATACAAACAGGAGGGTCAGGCACCCTGTTCACTCCAAAAGCTGGTTCTGAGGGAACCGAACCAGGACTCTCCATGTGTAAATAAAGTAACTTGGTGCGGGGACACCAACCTCTGTGGAGTTATTTCAGTGGCGATGAGAGTAGAGCATGCTCCTGAAGAAAATTGCTCACAGCATTCGTCTTTGAGTTGGGGTAAACGTTTCTGGCATAGTGCCATTATTTGGGAAGAAAGAGTCAGAGGTGTGGCCAGAGGTAAGGAGGAATCTAAAAGGAAAACTACGTGGGGATCCCACAATCCAACAGCTGCTACATGAAGGGCACAACTGTGACTCCTCTGATGAAGCTAATATGAGGGAGGACGGCCACAAACAATAGGGGAGAAAAAGTCCCGAAGGGGGCAAGGAGATGAGCACCTCCCCAGTGTGGAAAACAGCAGACCTCACGATTGACCTGGTGAAATCCCACCTCCGGATGTCTTGGGAAGTGCAGAGGATCCACCACACCACATCTCCAAGCAGCTGGGAGCAGCAGCACTCTGAACCAGGAGCAGAACGCAAAAACAGCTCTGCCCAATTCAGAACCAGACCTTCCTGGCTTAGCCTCCACTCCGCTAACCCCAGGACAATGCACCCACAGGAGGAATAGCGTAAGTGCAACAGTTCGCCCACACCATAAGGATGCATGACCCAGCAACAAGACCAGGGGAGGACATTTATTGGACAGTTCGGTGACACAAAGACAATCTTGAAAGGAGTTTAAAGATTGGCAGCGTACATACTAAAGCCACGATACAATATGCCTCCATGTTGGCTTACCCAGCCAGCATCAAAGCCGACCTCCTGTTTCTGCAGGAGTGCAGGATATCGCATCTCAGCAGCTACAGGATGTGGTTGAGCTTGTGGACCCATGGGCCTTCAATCTGGTTGGGGGTTATCATTGCCATTCTTCTGTCCTGGGTATTCCACTATGTGGAGGCAACTTCGCCATCTCTGAAGGAGATAGTGGACGGCCGCTTCCTCATAGCAGACTTTAGGTGCAGAACGCTCTCCTGAGAGAAATGAACATGTATGCCCAGCGGTAAAGAATGAGCATCTGACTGTCCTTCAGCAGCTCCCACTTCTATCCTCCTATTTATGAAGCCTACAATACAGTATGCTTTAATAACAGTTCTCTCTACATGTCCTGCCACCTTTTATGACTGATATCACACACGTCTCTCTGCTTCTATGCACCCATCAGAATAGTACATATGTTTTGTACTATGTCTCCATGTTCTTCATACTAAAGCACATTGCAGAGCAGTTATAATGAACTGATATAAGACATTAGTTAAACTTCAGCTGACACACTGTGTTCGGTTCTGGATGTATTGGAAGGATATGATTGCATTGGAGAGGTTTAAAAGAATGCTTTCATAGATGATACCCAGGTAGATGGTGAGGAAAGTGATCATTCTGAAACTGGTACAGTTGGGGGGAAAAAAGTCAATCAAACAGACAGGGCAGGCAGGAACAGAGTAAAGAACGAGGTCAGACCGATAAATTAAACTCAATTTATTTCAATGCAAGAGGTATAACAAGCAAAGCTGATGAACTCAGGGCATTTGACTAGGATACCATAGCAATTACAGAGACATGGCTCAGGTATGGACAGGACTGGCAGCTTAATGTTCCAGGGTGGAGTTGCAATAGGAAGGATTGAAAGGGGGCAAGAGAGGAGGGGGAGTGGTGTGTTTGATTAAGGATAACATTATGGCCATATTTATAAAGGATATTCCTGGGAATACTTCCAAGGAAGTTATTTGGGTGCAACTGAGAAATAAGAAAGGGATGATCATCCTATTGGGATTGTACTATAGCCCTCCAATAGTCGGCAGGACATCGAGAAACAAATTTGTAAGGAGTTCTCAGATATGTGTAAGGATAATAGGATGGTTATGGTAGGGGATTTTAACTTTCCAAACGTAGACTGGGACTGCCATAGTGTTAAGGGCTGGGATGGAGAGGAATTTGTTAAGTGTGTACAAGAAGATTTTCTGATTCAGTATGTGGATATACCTATGAGAGAAGGTGCAAAACTTGACCTACTCTTGGGAAATAAGGCATGGCAGGTGACTGAGGTGTCAGTGGGGGAGCACTTTGGGGCCAGCGACCATAATTCTATTAGTTTTAAAATAGTGATGGAAAAGGATAGACTGGATCTAAAAGTTGAAGTTCTAAATTGGAGGAAGGCCAATTTTAACAGCATCAGGCAAGAACTTTCAAAACTGGATTGGGGCAGACGTTCGCAGGTAAAGAGACGGCTAGAAAATGGGAAGCCTTCAAAAATGAGATAATGAGAGTCCAGAGACAGTATGCTCCTGTTAGGGTGAAAGGCAAGGCTTGTAGGTGTAGAGAATACTGGATGACTAGAGAAATTGAAGTTTTGGTCAAGAATAAGAAGGAGGCAGATGTCAAGTATAGATAGCAAAAATCAAGTGATTCCCTCACAGAGGGAAATCAGGAGGGTAGCGCTGAAAATGTGTTGCTGGAAAAGCGCAGCAGGTCAGGCAGCATCCAGGGAACAGGAG
>NC_057720.1:85863553-85869532 GCF_004010195.1 Chiloscyllium plagiosum | reverse complement strand
GAAGATGTGGCGCTCTTCCTCCAACCGTCGTGTTGTTGTGGTCTGGCGATGGAGGAGTCCAAAGACCTGCATATCCTTGGTGGAGTGGGAGGGGGAGTTGAAGTGTTGAGCCACAGGGTGGTTGGGTTGGTTGGTCCTTGTGTCCCAGAGGTGTTCTCTGAAACGCTCTGAAATCAGGATGGTAAAAAAGGGAACGAGATAGCTTTGGCAAGTAGGGTTAAGGAGAATCCAAAGGGAATCTACAAATACATTAAGGACAAAAGGGTAACTAAGGGGAGAATTAGGCCCCTTAAAAATTAGCAAGGCCATATATTTGTAGAACTGGAGGAGATGGGGGAGATACTAAATGAGTATTTTGCATGACTGTTTACTGTGGAGAAGGACACGGAAGAATGTGGGGAAATAAATCTTGAAAAATGTCCATATTACAGAGGAGGAGGTGCTGGATGTCTTAAGATGCATAAAGGTGGATAAATCCCCAGTACCAAACCAGGCGTACCCTAGAACTCTGTTGAGCACCTAGGGAAGTGATCTCAGGGCCCTTTGCTGAGATACGGAGGCACCTCCATTATGTGAATATTAATTATCCGAATTGTGGATTATCTGAAGGAGATCTCAAGGTCCCGATAGAATCATTACATCAAAGAGCTGTTTCAACCCTTTTGTTTACAGGTACAATGATTAAAAATAAACTCGGCTCACTGAAATGCTGCCGAGAACAGTCCTGGATAGTCCAGGCACCATCTCCAAATGACTGACCGCCCTCCCTCTCTCTCTCTCTCCCCACACTTTCCCTAGAGTTCTACATAGGGGTGAACCCTAAAACCCCTTCCCTAGATAATCTCTCCAACATTGTCTTGTGCCAGCATGTTGTGTGTGTGCGTGTGCGTGTGTGTGCGCCACTATTTGGAGACTTACCCCACAAAGGCAGCAGCAGTCTTTGGTGTCCAGTCCAGCTGCCCCACCGGTTGGGAGGGGAGTATTGGGGGGGAGGGAGAGGCAGGGGTCAAAGTGGGAGCGGACGGGGCTTGGGGGCAGAGGGAGCGGATGAGGTTGGAGGCGGGCAGGGGTGTGGGCAGGGTTGGTGGGGGCAGGGTCTCGCATGCAGTGTGCTGCTGCCTAGTCTCCTGAACGGGGAGCTGACTTCACAGAAAACTCCGAGCTCCAGAGGAAATCAATTAGCCGTATAATCAATTATCCGAAGGAAATAGTGCTCGCCCATCTCGTCCAGATGATCGAGGTTCCTCTATATTTGTATCAATCATAGTCACAGGTGAGGTGCCAGAACATTGGAGGTTGGCTAACGTGGTGCCAGTATTTTTAAAAAGTGGCAAGGAAAAGCCAGGGAACTATAGACATTGGTGGTGGGCGAGTGGTTGGAAGAAATCCTGAGGGATAGGATTTACATGTATTTGGAAAGGCAAGGACTGATTAGGGATAGTCAACATTGCTTTGTGCATGGGAAATCATGTCTCACAAACTTGATTGGGTTTTTTGAAGAAGTAACAAATAGGATTGATGAGGGCAGAGTGATGGATGTGATCTATGTGGACTTCAGTAAGGTGTTCAACAAGGTTCCTCATGGTAGACTGGTTGGCAAGGTTAGATCAGATAGAACAGATGGAAAGTTAGCTATCTGGATATAGAACTGGCTTGAAGAGAGAAGACAGAAGGTGGTGTTGGAGGGTTGTTTTTCAGACTGGAGGCCTGTGACCAGTGTTGTGCCACAAGGATTGGTACTGGGTCCACGACATTTTCGCCATTTATATAAATGATTTGGATGCAAACATAGGAAGTATGGTTAGTAAGTTTGCAGATGACACCAAAATTGATGGTGTAGTGGGCAGTGAAGAAGGTTACCTCAGAGTACAATGGGACCTTGATCAGATGGGCCAATGTGCTAAGAGTACCCATACCATATGCCTTTTTAATAACTTTTTCGATTTGCCCTACCACTTCAAGTGCATGTGCTCATATAAACCCAGATCTCTCTGTTCCTCTCTGCACCCTTTCAGAATTGTACATTTATTTCAGTTTGCCTCTCTTAGCTTACTACTAACAGTTCATACATCCTTGCATTAAATTTTATGTATCATGTGCTCAGTTATTCCATCAGCCTGGCTATGCCCTCTGCCACTGAAGTCAATTACTGTAGTCCAAGTTCATACTTCTTACTTTGTGAAAAAAATCACCCAGAATCACAACTAAGCAAAAGTTTTGTCAATCAAAGCCAAAACGCTGAATCAAGTCATTCACTTTATACAACACAAACCATTGTGACTTGATAGACTCGAACACCAGGATTTTTTAGCTGGTTGAGGAGGAGGAAGCAACCGAACATATCTATTTTTCTTGCACTGATGTGAAATCAAAGGAAGTCATCAACCCACAACAAAACAAAGGATTTAACTTGCATTCATTAGATCAAAGGAACAATAAATTCAAAAATTTCAATAACACAAGTGGCATAATGCATTGTACCATAAGGTTAATGATTAAAATGTTAACTGCATGTAGCTTAATTACTCTGTTAAATAACATCCCTATTTTTAGAGACCACCTTCATTGCCAACTAAGGTTACAGACTGATTTCTAAAAATGAAGAGTTTACCTCCACAACAGCCTTAATAATTTAGGGTTATCTGTGATCTCCTTGGAAGTAAAAGCAGTATAAGGCATGGCACTGAGATGGACACTTCAGGGAGATCTCAACCTCAAGGAACACTACCTTATCTTTCCACTCGGCAATTTACATCTAAATTTACATTCCCATCTAAATTTTTGTTTCTTTACTTATCTCATTATGCTGTCTTTCTGTATTACACCATCAAACCATTCATCATTTAACCTTTCCTGTCTTCCACCCTATCCAAAAGCTTCTATTTGATCTTCCATTTCTCCTTGTCTGTCTTGCCAATGATGAGGAGGTGCTGGTGTTGGACTGGGCTGGACAAAATTAAATATCACACAACACCAGGGTCATAGTTCAACAGATGTATTTGGAAGCACTTGCTTTTGGAGTGCTGCTCTGTCATTGGGTAGTTAGAGGAGCAGGATCATAAGGCACAGAATTTATAGCACAAGATCATAGTGTCATGCAAGTGACATGATATATTGAACAAACCTAGATTGCCGTTAAGCCTTTCATCTTTTAGAATGGGTTCTGGATTAGAATGGTGCTGGAAAAGCACAGCAGTTCAGAAAGCATCCAAGGAGCAGGAAAATCGACGTTTCGGGCAAAAGCCCTTCATCAGGTATTCCTGATGAAGGGCTTTTTCCCGAAACGTCAATGTTCCTGCTCCTTGGATGCTGTCTGAACTGCTGTGCTTTTCCAGAACCACTCTAATCCAGAAGCTGGTTTCCAGCATCTGCAGTCATTGTTTTTACCTAAATCTTTTAGAATGGGGTACAGCTTTGATTCTAGTAGGTGTGAAAGTAGATACGTTCCCTGGGCTGGATGGGAATTTTCTGAGAATTCACTGGGAAGCTAGGGAGGAGATGGCCGAGCCTTTGGCCTTGATCTTTGAATCGTCATTGTCTACAGATTTAGTACCAGAGGATTAGGGGTTGCAAATGTTGTGCTCTTGTTCAGGAAGGGCAGTAGAGCTGACCCAGGTAATTATAGACCAGTGAGCTTTACGGCTGATATAGGAAAAGTTTTGGAAAGGATTACAGGATTATAAGATTATAAGGTTTATAATCATTTAGCAAGCAAAAATCTGATTGGAAATAGTCAACATGGATTTGTCAAGGACAGGTCATGTCTCGCAAAGCTCATTGAGGTTTTTGAGAAGGTGACCAAGCATGTGGATGAGGGTAGGTCAGTTGAGGTGGTGTACATGGACTTCAGTAAAGCCTTTGATAAAGTTCCACATGGTAGGCTATTGGAGAAAATGCAGAGGTATGGAATTGAGGGTGATTTAGCAGTTTGGATTAGAAACTGAAAGAAGGCAGCGAGTGGTGGTTGATGGAAAATATTCAGCCTGGAGTCCAGTTACTAGGGGTGTGCCACAAAGACCTTTGGGGACCATTGCTGTTTGTCATTTTTATAAATGACTTGGACGCAGGCGTAGGTGGATGGGTTAGTAAATTTTCAGATGACACTAAAGTCGGTGGAGTAGTGGACAGTGTGTAAGAATGTTGCAGGTTGCAGCGGGACTTGGATAAACTGCAGAATTGGGCTGAGAGGTGGCAAATGGAGTTCAATGCAGATAAAGGTGAGGTGATTCACTTTGGGAAGAATAACTGGAAGGCAGAATACAGAGTCAATGGAAAGTTTCTTGGTAGTGTGGATGTGTGAGGGATCTTGGTGTCCATGTACATAGATCCCTGAAAGTTACGGTGTGTTAGGTTTTATTGGTAGAGAGATTGAGTTCTGGAGCTGTGATGTCATGCTGCAACTGTACAAAACGGTAGTGCGGCCTCACTTGGAGTATTGTGTGCAGTTCTGGTTACGTCATTACAGGAAGGATGTGGAAGCATTGGAAAAGGTGCAGAGGAGATTGACCAGGATGTTGCCTTGTCTGGAGGGAAGGTCTTATGAGGAAAGGCTGAGGGACTTGGGTCTGTTCTTATTGGAGAGAAGAGGCGATTTAATAGAGACATACAAGATGATCAGAGGATTAGACAGTGAGAGTCTTTTTTTGAGGATAATGACATCTGCTTGTACGAGGAGGACACAGCTGCAAATTGAGGGGTGATAGATTTAAGACAGATGTCAGAGGCAGGCTCTTTACTCAGACAGTGATAAGTGTGCGGAATGCTCTGCCTGTCAATGTAGTCAACTCAGCCACATTAGAGACATTTAAACAGTTCTTGGATAAGCACATTGATGATGGGATAGTGTAGGGTGATGGGCTTAGTTTAGTTCACAGGTTGGCACAACATCAAGGGCCGAAGGGCTTGTTCTGCGCTGTTTTGTTATATGTTCTGTGTTCATTAATATGTAAATCCCAGAACTTTTTTCAAGTCACATATCCAAGGTAACTTAAGGTCTTGTAAAGAAAGGTGACATCTCAGCTCAGACAATGCATTATAGGTATGAGGTTAGAATCTGTCTGTATTTCAATATTGACTGGTTCCATTTCCAAAGTAGGAATTTATAAAATGTCACGTGGGTTGACTGCCTGCACTGACTAGAGACGTAGAAGACACCAAAGAAGGTGACCTCAGATTACACCAGCATCTTGATCGGGTGGAATATCGTGTGTAATTTTGGTCTCCTTCCTATCGGAAGGATGCTGTGAAACTTGAAAGGGTTCAGAAAATCCTTACAAGGATGTTGCCAGGATTGGAGGATTTAAGCTATATGGAGAGGCTGAAGAGGTTGGAGCTGATTTCCCTGGAGTGTCAGAGGCCTTATAGATGTTTATAAAATCATGAGAGGCATGGATAGGATAAATAGACAAGGTCTTTTCCCTGGGGTGGGGGAGTCCAGAACTAGAGGGCAAAGGTTTAGGGTGAGAGGGGAAAGAAATAAAAGAGACCCGAGGGGCAACTTTCTCACGCAGAGGGTGGTGCGTGAATGGAATGAGCTGCCATAGGAAGTGGAGGAGGCTGGTACAATCACAGCATTTAAAAGGCATCTGGATGGGTATCTGAATAGGAAGAGTTCAGAGGAATATGGGACAAGTGCTGGCAAATGGGACAGCATGGACGTGTTGGGTCGAAGGGTCTGTTTCCATGCTGTACCTCTCTGTGACTCTATGACTGCCTAAATTGACTGCCTGCAGATTGTGCTTTTTAAGCAAAATAGGATGTATCTGCAAAAATAATTCGGCAAATGCAACTTCACCCCATAGACTTGTACGTGTGTGCACGTGGATGCGAGGGCGACAGAGAGAGAGAGTGGGATTGTGGGAGAATCGGAGAGAGTGGGAATGTGGGTGGATGGGAGAGAGTGGGAATGTGGGTGTATGTGTATGTCAGTGTGTATGGGAGAGAGTGGAATTTTGGGTGTATGCGAGTGAGGGTGTGTGT
>NC_057720.1:85862239-85862565 GCF_004010195.1 Chiloscyllium plagiosum | reverse complement strand
TATATGGGAGAGAGTGGCATTGTGGGTGTATGTGCGTGTGAGTATGTATGGGAGACAGTGGGATTGTGGGTGTATGGGAGAGAGTGGGATTGTGGGTGTATGTTTGTGTGAGTGTGTATGGGAGAGAGTGGGTTTGTAGGTGTATGTGCGTGTGAGTATCTATGGGGGAAAGTGGTATTGTGGGTGGATGTGCTTGTGAGTGCGTATGGTATCTATGGGGGAACGTGGGATTGTGGGTGGATGTGTGTGTGAGTGTGTTGGGGAGAAAGTGGGATTGTGGGTTTTTGTCCATGTGAGTGTGTGTGGGATAGAGTGGGATTTTGTGT
>NC_057720.1:85861890-85862234 GCF_004010195.1 Chiloscyllium plagiosum | reverse complement strand
GTATGTGCGTGTGAGTGTGTATGGCAGAGATTGGGATTTTGGGTGTGTGTGCGAGTGAGTGTGTATGGTAGAGAGTGGGATTGTGGGTGTGTGAGAGTGTGTATGGGAGAAAGTGGGTTTTGTTGGTGCCTGTGCGTGTGAGTGTGCATGGGAGCGAGTGGGATTGTGGGTGTATGTGCCTGTGAGTGTGTATGGGAGAGAGTGGCTTTGTGGGTCTGTGTGAGTGTGTATGGGAGAGAGTGGGATTGTGGGTGTATGTGCGTGTGAGTGTGCATGGGAGAGAGTAGGATTGTGGGTGTATATGCATGTGAGTGTGTATGGGAGAGAGTGGGATTGTGGGTGAC
>NC_057720.1:85808723-85861390 GCF_004010195.1 Chiloscyllium plagiosum | reverse complement strand
GAGTACCTGCCATGTTTTCTGTTTTTATTTAAGGTCCCAGTTCTATGAGAAGTTACTTATTCTAAAGCCAGACAGGAACTGGAACACTGATTTAACCCAACATGCCTGAACGGAGACAGAAAAGATGTTTTTTTAACAAAAATCTGGAAAGGTTATTGGTTTTAATCACTTCCCCCATATCCAATACTGATTACTTTGTGGGGTGGATGTCAAAGGAGGTTTGCCTCAGGATGCAACTGTGCTGCCATCACAGTTGAACAGCCTGTCAACACTCACTATGTTCCCACACTTGATCATTTGAACAAAGAGCTCGAGGGGATCAGAACAGTATACATCATAACGTGAAGTTAGCACTGAACTAGACCCTCGTGTTGTCCACCAGTTTCCACGCTCATATACAAATAATACCCTCGTCAAACACTAATACACTAACATATACCCACAACCTGGTACATCTTATCCAAGGCATCAGGTCAAGATTTGGCCAATATCAGACTGTACATTTATACATATAAAATACTCTTCATTGTTCACCAAGGAAGAAACACACAGCTCAATAGCTGCTGAAACCCGAATGCATGCCTTTATTAACACTAGGTTTGAGCCTACTGCATTTCTCTGGCTGGCATCACACACTGTACTCTCCATTAACATGAGATCATGCAACACTCTGTGTTTGTTAACTGCCTTGCACCAATTCCCATTACACCTGTGCTCACTGACCTATGTATGATTCTTGATTAAGTCAAGCCTCTCTTTAAAAACTTTTATCATGGTCTTACACCCTGTCCCTTTGAGCTTATCAACCTCTTCCAGCCATATAAATGGCAAAGACAACTGCACTCCTTCAATTCTGGCCTCTTCAGCATCCCTGATTTTAATCATTCCATCATTGGCACCTATACCTGCCGATGTCCACAAGATCTGGGATTCCCTACCACACCTCTCCCCATCTCTCCCTCACTTTCCATTCTTTCAAACAGTCCACAAAACCTATATGTGACCAAGATTTTGGTTATTTATAGAGTCACACAGCACAGTCCGTTTCATTCATGTTGACGAGTTTTCCCAAACTAAACTAGTCCCACGTGCCTGCATTTTGTCCATATCCCTTTAATCCTTTCCTATTCATGTAGCTGTCTAAATGTCTTTTAAATATTGTAACGGTACCTGCATCTACCACTTCTTCTGGCAGTTCATTCCAGATATGAACCACCCTCTGTGTGAAAACATTGCCCCTCAGGTCCCTTTTAAATCTTTCCCCTCTCACCATAGAATTATACCCCCCAGTTTGAATTCCCCTACTCTAGGGAAGAGACTTTAGCTATGTCCCTCATGATTTTATAAACCGCTATAAGATCACCCCCTCAGCCTCCTGCACTCCAGTGAAAAAAGTCCCAGCCTATCCAGCTTCTCCTTATAACTCAAACCCTCCAGTCCCAGTAACGTCCTTGTAAATCTTTTCTGCACTCTCTTCAATTTACTAGTATCCTTCCAAATTTGACTTCATGCCTGTTTATGTGGCTTACTGCTATACTTTGCTTGGTAAGACTCCTCCAACCTTTGATCACTCATGCACCCTTCAATTTTCGCACTCCTGCTATTTGTACATCACACTTTAGCCTTGGCTCTGGTTACTAAAACCTTCCCTTCTCCACTTAGCTCTACACATCTAAAACCTGCTTGAAATCCATCTTAAAATCCTCCTAAATCGTTGTTTCAATTGCTCTGTGTGTATTCTTTATCGATTTGTACTTCCTTTGCCTTACTGCTGTCATTCCACCTTCACATCCTAAAAGGTTGCTTGAGTTGGTCTCTATATTAGTGGCAATTGGTAAGAAGGGAACAGAGCATTTTTCATGGCTTTTTGAGTAGGACACACTCCTGGATAAAATATACTAAATATAATAGTTCTTTCTTGCCTTGCAATGCAGCTAAAGTGGACACACTCAACATTATCACTGGAAGCAAAGAGGAATAATGTAGGTATGGACCTTAAGTCTGGAATAGGATCAGATAGGTTTTAGGAAAAGTACAATATTACAAGTCATTTATTTATATAATGTAATGAAACATACCAAGGTATTTCACAGACACAACATAAAACAAAGTACAGGTCGCTCTGCTATAATGCACAAATTGGCTATAACGTGATTGACGAATTGTGGACATTGTTTAGATAACGCCAACTTTCTACTGAATGGGTATCGCAATGAGCGATCATCTACAGCATGATTTTCTATAGCGGGTTTTCATAGCGCAATTTTCTACAGTGCAAGCAGAACAACTTGTATGTACTGATCTTCATAAGGAGATACAACTTCACATGACCAAAGGTTTAGTGAAAGACATAATTTTAACACACATCTTAAAGGCTGAAAGTGAGGTCAAGAGGTGGAAAGGCAAAGGAAGGAAGTACCAGAGCTTGAGGCCTAGAGAACTAAAGGCTTTCTTCAGTGCTGTAACGATTCTGTGAGTCATCTCTTTTTCTCCCCAACTTCCCCTGGAGATTTGGTCCACACATGTATTTCACCAGAGTGGAATAGTGAGAGACACAGCTCTCCTAGGATGGCACACAGTAAGGATGCACATTGTCAAATTATAAATCACTAGCCCAGCATTTCAGAAGGTGCATTTTGATAGTCGTCTTTGTATTAACAGTTGGTAAACTCATCACAAACTCCTTTTTAACAAAAGCGACTGATAGTCTGTTGCTATGTGATCTCTTAACAATCCATTGAAAGGTGAGGATTGCAGGGGGGGAGAAAAACCAGCTCTAATTAAGCCCAGAGACAAAAATCAACAGATTATGACAGGAAAGATAAGCTCTTATTCGTTTATCAGTAATATCAAAACCTCAGGAATAAAAACAAAAGATTACATTCATTATAGCTTCTGCTGGCCAGAATCCACATCACCACCCACATCCCCCTCCATGAATCAAAAGTTACAAATATTTCATCATTTTAATTCCCATTACCTTCTAATGTTTTCTTGTTATCTGTGAAGGACTGGTCTGTCAGCCAACTCTCGCTCTTTCTCAACTCTCTCTTCAAAAAGTCCATAATGTCTTCAACAATGCCTCCAATTATCAGTTCCACTTGTCTCTTTCTTCCCAGCTCTACATCCATCTACTTTTACTGACGTCCCCTCCGAAAATCTTATGCTCCGCTTGCCACATTTTCCAATGATAAAGCCAGTTGCAGTGCCTGTTTGTAGTCCAGTTGGTCTTCAGCTAGTAGACGCTTTTCCACATCAGTAATCCCACATACCAAATGGTCTCTTAGCATCTCATTAAGGGTTAAACCAAAGTCACATGCCTCTTAACCTAATCAAAAATCCCAGTACGGACTTCCATGGTACTTGAATTCCCGAGTAAAACCAATAACATCTCCGATTTAAAGGAGATTTGAGGTCGTAATATTCCTGAACTAAATACGTCAACTTTTGAAAGATTTTAGTATTGGGTGCCTCAGGGAGGGTTAGGCTCCTAATAACTTGAAAAGCTGTGGGTCCGCAAGCTGTCAGGAGAATTATTAATTTTTCATCTGCCCCAATGTCATTTGCTCAGAAAAAAATAATGCATTCTTTCTACATTCTGGGCCCATCTTTGATAGCAGGGTCAAACAATGGCATGATGCCAGAACGCTAACCCCAACTCAAAGACAAATGTTGCAAAGGAGTTTCTTCAGGAACATGCTTAACTCTCATCACCACTAAAATAACACCACAGAGGTCAATATCCTGCCACCAAGTGACCCTTTAGTTACACATGGAGAGTCCTTGACACTGATCCAGCTCCCTCACAGTCAGATCTCAGAGTGTTAAAATGTCTGACCTTGCTCTTTTTATTTGTCAGCCAGGGCTCCCTGATTGCACTAGGGAACTCATATTCAATGAGGTCCACCTACTGACCTCATTACAATCAGTACAATCTCCACCAACTTTTCCACAGCAGTTAGCAATGAGATAACTAATGATAGCATCAGTGACAAAAATAGAAATTACTGGAGAAATTCAGCAGATCTGGCAGCATCTTTGGAGAGACAAACAGAGTCAATATTTTTACTCCAGCAACCCTTCTTCACTTCAGCATCACTAAATCTGAAATGTTAAATGTGCTTTCTATTCAAAGAGTTTCTCAAGTAATTTCTGTATCTTTTTCAGATTTTTGGAATCCACAGCTATTTTTATATCTGGCATTAGTGACAAGTGTGGAGCTCTAACCTTTCATAGACTGCCTCTACCTCTCACTGCCTTGCAGCATGCATCATGAGTATCCCAAGCATCACAGATGCCAGTCCTCAGCCAATTTACCTGACTCAAGAAATGGTTGGCGATATTGATATTTCAAAGGGCATAGGCCCTGAAAAGATTCCAGCAATAGTACCGTGAAGATTTGTGCCACACTCCTAGCTACGCTGTTCCAGTAAAGCTATAATACTAGCATCTACCCAGTGGCATGTCAAAAATTGCCAAGGTATGTCTTGTTTGCAAAGTGCAGGACAAATCCAACCCAGTCAATTATTGTCCTATCAGTTTACTGTTGATCATCAGTAAAGCGATGGAAAGTGTCATCAACATTGCTATCAAGCAGCACCTGCTCAGTGACACCTCGTTGGGTTCCGCCAGGGCCAATCAGCTCCTGACATCATTACAGCCTTGGTTCAAACATGGACAAAAGAGCTGAATTCCAGAGGTGAGGTTAGAGTCCCTAACATCAAGGATACACTTGACTGAGTGTGGCATCAAGGAGCCCTAGAGAAACTGGAATCAATGGGTATCAGACAGCAAACTCTCCACTAGTTAGGGTCATACCTGAAGATGGTTGTAGTTGTTGGAAGTCAGCCACCTCAGCACCAGGACATCTCTACAGGAGTTCGTCAAGATAGTGTTCTAGGCCCAACCATCTTCAGCTGCTTCATCAAATGACCTTCCCTCCATCATAAGGTCAGAAGTGGGAGTCTTCATTGATGTTTGTACAATGTTTCAGCAACATTCACAATACCTTAAACACTGAAGCAGTCTATGAGCAAATATAGTAAGACCTCGCCAATATCAAGATAGGCTGAAAATGGCAGGTAATGTATATGCCACTCAAATGTAGGCAATGGCCATTCACAATAAGACACAATCCAACCATCACCTCTTGACATTCGAAGGCATTACTGTCATTGAATTCCATCCCCCAACACCCCCCCACCTCAACATATCAACATCTTGAGGGTTATCATTAACCAGACTAACTATATAAGCATAGTGGCTACCAGAGAAGATCAGAGACTAGGAATCCTGCAACGGGTGACTCACCTCCTGACTCCACAAACCATCCACCACCTAAAAGACACCAATCAGAAGTGAGGTGGAATACTCCCACCTTGCCTGAATGGGGATAGCTCCAACAACCCTCAAGAAGTTTGACACCATCCAGGACAAAACAGACACCTGATTGGCACCACATCCACAAGCATTCACTCCCTCCACCACTAATGCTCAGTAGCAGCAGTTCTACTATATGTAAGATATATACTGCCAAAATTCATCAAAGCTCATTAGGTGAGCCTATGACCCTTTCCATCTGGAAGGTCAAGGGCAGCAGATACATGGAAATATCGCCACCTGCAAACTCGCCAAGCCACTCACCATCCTGACTTGGAGCTATATTCCTGTTCTTGCAGTGTCACTGGTCAAAATCATGGAATTCCCTCTCTAATGGAATTGTGGATTGACCTACAGCAGATGGACTCAGCAGCTCCAGGAAGCAGCTTAGTATCACCTTCATCAAGGGGAACTAGGGATAGGCAATACAGGTATACGTGTTGATCCAGCCAGCAGAGCTCACATCCCCTGACTGAATACAAAACTAACATGGTTGAAGAAGATATCCACCATTTCAACCAGGCAAAGTTCCATTAGAACGCCCTCATGTAGTTTCAATCCCACCTAGCCAGCTGGTGGACAAAGTGTTTTTATACATATCCATAGGAATCTCTGGACTAAAACGAATTCCACTTTAGTCTTTCTCTGACTGTAAAGTATAGGCGATTATATAATTTACTAGGTAAATTGCTTCTGTGGAGAATGGGTGCAAACATGATGGACCAAATGGCCCCATTCAGTGTTCTTATAATTCTGTGACTCATGGTTGATAACACTCTGATATCACTGTTCAAATTCACCACAGCGCCAATTATAACAGCTTGTCCCCTGCCTGTCCACCAGAATATCAACCATGAGTGTGAAAATAAAGGCTCATACACCACAGAATAACAAAGTTCAGAACAAGTATTGTTCTCAATACTTCTCAATACGTCTGGCATTAAAAGGACACGAGCTATCATTAAGGCTCACTATCCGGGTACTTAGGAGGCAAGGTTGGCGGTACAGTGTTAATGTCACTGGGGCAGTAAACAAAAGGCCCAGACTTTTGTTCGGAGTAGATGGGTTCAAATCCTGTTATTCTAGCTGGTGTAAGCTGAACTAAGCTAATAAATAGAATCCCTACAGTGCAGAAAGAGAACACTCGGCCCATCAATCTGCACTGACTCTCCAAAGAGCATCCCACCCAGACCCATCCCATACCTATGACCTTGCATAGGTTTTTTCCCATGGCTAATTACCTAGCCTGCATATCCTCGGACACTGGGCAATCTAGCATGGCCAATCCACCTAACTGGCACATGTTTGGACATGGGAGAAAACTGGAGCAGCCAGAGGAAACCCACACAGACCCGGGGAAAGCATTCAAACTCCACACAGACAGAAGCTGGAATCAAATCCAGGTGCCTGGCACTGTGAGGCTTACCACTGAGCCACTGTGCCACTCAAATCTGGAATGAATAATGAACAGAAGACCGTTATCGGTTGTTGTAAAAATTCATCAGGGTCACTAATGCCCCTGAAGGAAGATAATCTGCTAACCCCACCTGCTCTGTAATGTATGAGACACATGATTACAGCAATGTGATAGACTTCCAAGTACCCTATGAAATGGCCTATGAAGCCACTCACTTGTATTAAATCACTATAAAGCCAAAAAATAGGATTGAAACTGGGTGGATCACCCAGCATCAACCTATATCCCAATAATGGCACACCTGCTCTGACAATCCTGCAAAATCCTTGTGACTAACATCCAAGGAGTCGTATAAAATTGGGATGACTGTCCCACAGATTTGTGAACTGATAGTCTGCCACTGTGAACTATGATTCAGTTAGTATGACTATATCTCAAACACAAAGTCAAAAAAGTATGGTGCTGGAAAAGCACAGCCGGTCAGGCAGCATCCAAGGAGCAGGAGAGTGGATGTTTCGAGGATAAGCTCTTTCTCAGGAATGTGATATTCCTGATGAAGAGCACATGCTCGAAACATCGACTCTCCTGCTTCTCGGATGCTGCCTGTGCATTTCCAGCACCATATCTTTTGACTCTGATCTCCAGCATCTGCAGTCCTCACTTTCTCCTATATCTCAAGCACCAACATCCTCAGGTATGTTCTGTTCCACTGACAAGAACCACCAGATGTGCTGACACAGTATTTTACACTCAGGAGGCAGATGCCCTGGGAGTTTTCAACAATGACTCTGAACACCATGAAGTCTCATGGTATTAGGTCAAACACAGGCAAGGCAATCTCCTGCTGTTAACCACTTTTGGCCATCACCACCTCAGCTGATATATGTTGCGCATCATTTGAAAGAAGCTTTGATCATGCCAAGGGCATAGGATGTATTTTGAATGAACGACTTAAACATCCATCACCAAGACTGGCTGAGCACTGACCAAACTGACTGGGTCCTAAAAGACAGTGCCTCTGGACTGGATCTGCGGTAGGTAGTAAGCAAACCAATCAAAAGGAAGAAACTACATCACTTCATCCCCACCAATCTATCACAGGTGCATCTGAGAATAGCAAAATCATTGGAGTCAACACTGCAGATTCCTTTTGGGAACAAAGTCCCTTCTCCACATTGATAACACCATCCATTGTGTCAATGGGCACTACCACTGCACTAAATGGAATTGATTTTGAATGCACCAAGCAACTCAAAACTAGCTATCTATGAGGCACTGTGAGCCAGCAGCAACAGCAGAATTGTATTCAACCACAATCAATAATCTCAAGGACTGGCTTATTCCCCCCATTCTCTCATTACTGCCAAGATGGGGAATCAACAGTGCGGGTTGGAATGCCAGGACCAGCACCAAGCCTTCCCCAAAATAAGGTGTCAACCTGGTCGAGCTACATCACAGGAATACATGCAAGCCAAATAGTGGAAGCATAACGTGGTAGACGGAACTAAACAATTCCACAATGAAATGCTCGATAGTCCTGTCCCATCTCGCTGTGAATGGTGGTGGACAATTAAGCAACTAACCAACAGGAGGAGGAAGCTCAACCAATGTCACCATTTTAATTGAGGGAGTCCAGCACATCGGTGCAAAAGGCCAAAGCATTTACTCTTCAGCTAGAACAGCAGGTGATCCATCTCAACCTCCTCCTGAGTTCCCAGCATCACAGTCTTCAGCTAATTCAATTCACTCCACATGATATCAAAGAAACTGTTGGAGGTACTAAAACTGCAAAGGGTGTGTTTATGGGATGTTACCAAATCGGAACAAGTTAGTAGCTAATTAATCTATTATTCTGTGAAGTTTTCCAATAAAAGTACAGCAAAGTCAATTCTTCTAGTTTTTCTTTTGCTGTAATTTGTCTAGAGTGTATGAATGAAGTGTGTTTTGCTTCATATCTGGCAGTTTGACCAATCGAATTGCAACTGGAACTCAGCACCTCACACTTACCTTTAAAATAAGAATAACTTAGGGTCTAGACATTCTTAATATATTTTGAGAGGATTTGGTCTCATCCATACCATGATGCTTGGCTAATTATCTGTAATTCTTGATTTTCCTCCTCCAACCTTTTTAAAAAGCAGGGTTACCCTTGTCACCCTCCAATCTGCTAAATCTATTCCAGAATCTAGATTAGATGCCCTACAGTGTGGAAACAGGCCCTTTGGCCCAACCAGTCCACCCCGACCCTCCAAAGTGTAACCTATCCAGACCCATTTCCTTCTGACTAATGCACCTAACACTATGGGCAATTTAGCATGGCCAATTCACCTGACCCGCGCATCTTTTGTTTTGGATTGTGGGAAGAAACCAGAGCACCCAGAGGAAACCCACGCAGACACGGGGAGAATGTGCAAATTCCACACAGGCAGGAGTTCTGAGGCAGGAATCGAACCTGGGACCCTGGTGCTGTGAGGCAGCAGTGCTAACCACTGAGCCACAGGGCTGCTCCTTTGGAAAACAAAAACCGATGTATCAACAATCATGTTGGCTACATCCTTCAGTACCCTGGGGTGAAGATTAGAGTTAGATTTAAGTTTAGATTCTATTATCACATGTACTCAAGCATAAGGTACAAGAATACAGTGAAAGGTTGCCACACGCAGCACCATCTTAGGTACAAAAGATAAAGAAATAAGTTAAAAAGTTCAGCACTGTAGTCTTCTCAGCATAGAAGTAGAAAAGTAGAGAAATAAAGTTAAAACGTCAAACAGCACACTCCTTTACAGAGGCATGGGCCTGCAGATGCTCCAAGCTGGGCTTCCCGAATCGGGCTCATTCTCTCCTGTGCTGGGCTAAGATCCGCACAGGTATGCTGGGTTTGGCTACCACTTGCAAAGCTTTGGCCCTGACCAACACACTGCTGCTGACCACCTCTGTCACCGTTCCTCATGGCCCACTATCAAGCTCTGCGGATTTATCAGCTTTCAATCCCATTAATTTTGCCGGCACTTTTTTTTTTAATTGATACTAATTTCTTTTAATACCTCCTTCCCAATAGGCCCTTGCTTTCCCAACATTCCTGAGAATTTGCGTCTTTTGTGAAGACAGAACTAAAGTAGCTGTTTTGTTAAGAAGGCAAGGGCTTTTGTTACAAAGGAAGAGATCACTGGAGTCTTACCGCAATTTGTACAGGGCATATATGTTGCCACAACTGAATTATTGCACATCATTTTAGTCTCTTTATTTTAGTAAGGAAATATTTGATAAAGAGGGAGGACAACAAAGGTGCTCTGGACTTGTTCATCAAGGAGAGGATTGTCCCGTAAGGCAAGACTAAGTAAACAAGGCCTTTCTCCCCTGTAGAAGAAAGTGAGGACTGCAGATGCTGTAGTAGTTTGGAAGCACAAGAGATGAAATTCTAATGGGGCTTGGGATTTTAGAACACGAGGTCACACTTGCCGAATAAGGGGTCAGTTATTTAGTATTGAGATGAGAAAAGTGTCTTTGGTCAGTTGAAAATCTTTGGAAATCTCTACCCCGAGAATCTGCAGATGCTCAGCAACCCTGTTTGATCATTGTCATTCCTTCAACGCTGCCATGTCAAAACCCTGGGATTTCAATCTATGCAAAACAGATTCGGGTACTGAGGGAATTAAGAAATATGGGAATAATCCAGGAATTTGGACTCAGGGTTGAAGACAACAGTGAAGCAGATTCAGTAAGTCACAATGCTGACCAATCAGAACGTACCCGTTTGGTCTCAGAACCAAATTTGAGGGTTAACTGCTCCTGCTGCATATCCATGCCAACAGTGGTTGCATCAATCAGCACCCTCTCTTCACATATTGTATAGATATCAGTGTACCTTTCCCAAGTCTGGTTCTTCCATCCTAGTCGTTTTGAGCGGAAGATGAATAGGTTTGACTTTGTGTCGCTTTTAAGCAATATACAAAATGCATATAGTCCAATGCTGAAGCTTTGCCAGGTTATTTTAATTAATTCAATTAATTTCTAACCACAATTTAGAAATTAGAATTAGGATATATAGTCTGGCTACGTCATATAATTTTTAAATAGATAACATGATAGGCTAATTTTTACAAAATCATTGTACTTATGTTCATTTTTACTAGAAATTGCACCAATTTCCTCATTATGGAAGACAAACTAGAGAAATCATAATTATTGCATAGGGTTGGGTATTTCACCATAAGTTGGAAGGAATAGCACATGGTATAAAGCAGTGCCAGACTTTTACAATCAATGTCCTCTACTTGCATTCTGAAAAGCTGTTTGTTAAGGTAATTCAGGGTAGGTTCAGTACAAAGCACATGGACTCTGGATATAAAATTGGCAGAAAATTACAAAGCAGAGAATAAGGTGAGGAAGGGAGAAAGAAATGTTTCACAAGCATTAATATTGGGATTACAGTCATCATTAATTTAAGTTGAGAGCTAAGAATTTGGACAAAGATTGGCAAATTGTATGTAACTTGGAAACAGAGTTAACACTGAGAAAGAATGCAAATTTTTCCACAAAGCATTCAAAAGAATATGTAGGCTGGACATAGATAATGTGAGGTAATTTGCTAGGGAAAATGGAAACATCATCTACATTTCTTTACTCAAAGTGATTAGAATGCAAAACTGAAGAAAAAATCATTACTGGCTGCTTGATGGAATAAACTGTCTTCAGATTCCAAATGTTAATGTTGCATCTAATAGGGCCTATAACAATGCCACAACATCTTTGTGGACAGTTTGGCAAAAGGTAAATAAATTGCAAATCAAAAATACAATGTGCACGTGCTTAACAGTATGTCAACGGAATATAAAGGAAGCAAAAGTAATGTTCAAAAAGTGACTTAGATTCAGACAATTATAACTCACTTGCACCATCTGGTGGTTACTTTTTAAGTATCATGTGGAAGTGCAGGTGTTGAATTGGCAAAGTCAGAAGTCACATGAAATCAGGTTGTAGTCCAACAATTGGAATCGCAAGCTTTCAGAGTGCAGCTCCTTCATCAGGTGAAGTGAGAGAGAAGAGCATGCTGACACTGAAATTTTAAGTCATACTATACCTTCACTAAATAGTTACCTGATGAAGGAGCAAAAGATCATACAACTGGTGTGAGTGGAGAGTTGAATAATAAGTCTCTGCAGATTATGCGAGTAAAGTGTCAACAGCTGAATTACAAGCGAAGAGATTATCTATAATCTGATTAAATGAGGCAGAGAGATAATTACAACAAATTAAAAGTAAGGTGATGTTGGAGACAAACTAAATGACTGGAATAACATGGTAGATATCAGAGTCGCATGCCAAGGGTCTAACCAAGATAATAATTAATTTCCAAAACTGTACAAACTAATTAAGGTAGAGAGATCATAACAATTTATCAAGGTGATGGTACCTAAGCAGGACAGTATGGAAGATTTTAAAGATCTGGAAGTGCGGTGGGATCACATGTAGCGTGACATGAAGCTAAGATCACGGCTGAAGCCGGCTTGACGAGTACGGAGCTTGGCTATCAGTTTCTGTTCGGTGGATTCTGAGTTGTTGTGTTTCCCCAGTTGGCGAACACTTCAGTGGTCAAGGATATTCCGCCTCCGATCTTCAGGTAAGCATCTTCCGAGGTGGACTTCAAGATACACAACAATGCAGAATCACTGATCAGAAACTGATAGCCAAGTTCCATACCCATGAAGTCCGAATCAGCCATGATCTTGGGTCATGTCGCGTTACATGTGATCTCACCATACTGTTCTGTATCTGTAAAATCTTTCCATACTGCCTTGTTTAGACACCATCAACTTGATAAGTTGTTATGATCTCTATACCTTAATTAATTTGTACAGTTTTGACCCTTGGTTAGACCCTTGGCATGCGACTCTAATACCTGTCATTTAGTTTGTTTCCAAAACTACCTCATTTTTAATTTTTTGTAATTATCTCTCTGCCTCATTTAATCCAATTATAGGTCATCCCTTCACTGGTTATTCAGCTGTTGACACTTTACTTGCACAGTATAACACTCTTGGGTCATCTGAAGAGGCTTATCATTCAACACTCCACTCACACCAGTTGTATGATCTTTTCATCTCTCTGGCCTTGATCTCTCTATGTATAAATTGTGTGTTTGTGTTCTCTCCTCTCTCACTCCACCTGACAAAGGGGCTGCACTCTGAAAGCTCGTGATTTCAAATAAACCTGTTGGACTATAACCTGTTGTTGTGTGACTGCTGACTTTTGTATGTGACTTAAGTATGATATACGTCATCAGTTGGTCAGCTCATGCATGCCACTGTTCCAATGCGCATAGAATGGAAAAGTAGCAATGCTCATTGATTTGTCACACAAAGTTGACAAAAAGTACAATTTTAAAATGCAATTTCTCATTCACAGTAGCCAAACCATTAAAATTTCAATCAAGTTGCTCCACAAGCTTAAGTTCATCCAAAACTCTTCCTAACTCCTGAGTCCTGTCCATGATGATCTACATTGGTTGTGGTACAGCTGCAATTCAATTTTAACTCACTCCATGGCTTGCACTCTCCACCATTATAACCTTGAACAACTCTGAAACCCTCCTACATCTCTACATTCCTCTAATGGGCCCTTCTCTCATTTGGATAACAATGTCTACCAGAAAGACATAAGGAATGGGAGCGGCAGCGTATTCACCTCTTCAAACTTATTCTATCATTCAAGATCACAGTTGATTTTCTACCTCAGCAGTACCTTCCTACCTTGACCAATATCATTTTATCCTTTGGTACCTAAACATCTATCCATATCTTAATTGAATATACTTGATGACTGAATATCCACAACTGTTGAGGTAGAGAATTCAAAAGATTCACAACCTTATGAAACCTTGTTTAGGGCAATATGGTGGCTCAGTGGTTAACACTGCTGCCTCACAGTGCCAGGGACCCGGATTTGATTCCAGTCTTGGGCGACTGTCTGTGTGGAGTTTGCATGTTGTCTGCATGGGTTTCCTCCAGTTTCCTCTCACAGTCCAAAGATCAGGTGAATTGGCCGTGCTAAATTACCCATAGTGTTCAGGGATGTGTTGGCTAGGTGCATTAGCCAGGGGTAAAGGTAGAGTAATAGGGGAATGGGTCTGGGTGGGATACTCTTTGGAGGGTCAACGTGGACGTGTTGGGCCTAATGGCCTGTTCCCACACTGTAGGGATTCTCGGTCAAATGTTTCCTTAACTCAATCATAAGTGGCTGACCTTTTATTCTGGAATTACTTTCTTGGCCTTTTTGCTGCTCTACCTGTCTTTCAGCTAATACCTAAAATCCATGTCTTTAACCAAACTTCAGTCCTAACATCACCTTAGATTGTCAGGCATTAAATGTTTTGCATGTGAAACATCTTGGACGTTTTTATCATGCCAAAGGGCTACAGAGGAATATGTTAGTGCTGGAGATGCATCATTCTGAGGAGGTTAACAGCAGCAGAAGCACAAACAGTCACAAAAAGATACAAACCCCAGAATGGTTATCCTGGTTCTATCAGTGTTAAACAAGTTTTTCTTGTCTTTCTCAAGGCATGAGTGGTAGGCAAAATAAAACTGGTTAACATTCAGTCATGTTTGCTGAAAAAATGTCCATTTGCACTGCATTGCAGAAATCTCGCCACTACTGTTACTTTGAATCTGCCAACATTACAATGTGAGGATAAGTTAATGTAATAGGATTTGATCTGGCAAGGAATGCTATTGAACAACATATTGTTGAAAATCTGGCAACAGAAATTATATTGAACATGCCACAATCCATCCAACCCCAATCATTTTAACCACTGTTCAGATTCTTTATGGAGAATGTGTACAATGCTTTATTTGACCTTCTTTTCATTAATATTGTTTTTTGTCTTTGAATAAAAATCATCTAGGGACTGAACAGGTGATGTACTTATTTTTTACACAGTAGCGCCTCGACATACGTTCACGAACAAATCGGTTTACGAACAGGATTGTACGTAAAATTCTGCTTCAACGTACGCACGAAATTCAAGGTACGAACGAAGGTACGAACGCAAAAAGCCCGTGGTTCCATTGTCATTGTTCTGCTTTGCTCCGCGCGCTTTGAATATCCGAACAATGGGAAAAGTGATTCAGTTCACCAACTTTTTGGTTCGCGAACCCGGTCCAGGAACGGATTAAGTTCGTAAGTCGAGGCGCTACTGTATATCCAGAAAACTGCAAGTCAAAGCAGTTCTCTCTTAAATTTTCATAATTACATTAAGGACACGGGCTCGGAGTGGGCAAATGTGGGCAGTCATTTTGCATACCACAAAGTCCCATTAAACAGCTAGGAATCGAGGTTTCACATATATGTTCACTGGTATTGGTAGAGGCAAGTATGATTAGGAACAACATGGTAAAGTTTATTGCTTACTTAGCAGTGTGAAAGAATTGCCACTACCAATCCAAATCAACATATTTAGTCTATAATGCAAAATCCAACCCTGCTAAAAAGCATGTGCAAGGATGAACAGAGCATCTGATTTTTCTGTACTGTTGAAACAAAACAGGTAATGTCCCCTAAAATTCAAGTTGTACTCTCATTGCAGTCAATATATCAGCTTAGGCTTGGAGGTATGAGCGCTATTACAGGGTCAACAGGTCACAGGTTCAAGTCCCACTCCAGAAGCACATATCTTTTCCAGGTTGTGTTGCAGTGCAGTACTAAGATATCGAGGAGATATCTTTCAGACGGGATATTAATCATAAGTTCTAACTGCCTGAATGATCCCAGGACACACTTTAAAAATAGTTTTCCCTGATGTTATGATCAATGTTTATATTTTGACCACTGTCACATAAACATTATTGATGATCTAATTGTAAGGTCACGGCTAATTGACTGTTTGCTTTATTTGGGAATTTGAATATTGTTTTTGGTAATGTTGATCTGTTGGATTTTAATTAAACCAGGGTTGACATACTATCCCACAATGAGTTCTCAATAAACATTTAACAACTGACAGCAAATCTGCAGATAAGCTTGCCAGGATTCAGTAGAGCTTGTGATTTGGAAGACCTGCTGCTAAAAATGTAATGATTGTCTCTTTTGCAAATCTTAGTAAACTCTGGTATGTTTATCTTCAGTTGCAATGACCAGTATTTTAAGAATGAGCAGACTGGTATGGTTCAAGAGTAAGAACTGCTTTCACTGGTTTGCAAATTTAGTCCAAATTACTGCCATGTTAGTCATGGAAAGTAACCGAAATTGGGAACTGCATTCAGAATGCTGCAACCTATGATTTCTCTACCTCTTACCACCTTCACCAACCCAAATGTATCACCGCCTGTTCAAAGTAAAGCATCTTCAACTATATTAAGATTGGCAAGCAAACCATTCAATAATCATCAGGCTCCTGGAAAGTGTTCAGAACAGTAATCACCTGAAACATTGGCCTAATGTATTTTTAATAATATTTTGCTTTTTAAAAAAATTAGTACGTAAGATGTGTGCACCTCCATTTCTTGCCCATCCCTGGTTGTTCTTACAAAGCGAAAGACTTGTGGATGCTGGAGATCAGAAACAGAGACAGAGATTGCTAGAGGGGCTCAGTGGGTCTGGCGGTATCTGTGGAGAGGAATCAGAGTTGATGTTTCGGGTCCAGTGACTGTCTGAGGAAGGTTTACTGGACCTGGGACGTGGGCTATACTTTCTCTCCATGGGTGCTCTCAGACCTGCTGAGGTCTTCCAGCAATTTCTGTTTTTGTTGTCCTTAAGATGGTGAACCACCTTCTTGAACTGCTGCAGTTGTTGTGGTGTAGGTACACCCATAGTGTTGTTGGGAAGGAGGTTCCAGGACTTTGGTCCAATGATGGTGAAAGAGCAGCAATATAGTTCCAAGTGTTATCGCTTGGAGAGAAACCCACAGGTGGTGGTAGGTGATGGAGATCATAGTTCAGAAGGTGTGGTTGAAGGAGCCTTGGTAAGTTATTGCAGTGCACCTTGTAAATGATACAGAATGCTGCCTTATGTATCAGTAAAGGGAATGAGTGTTTAAGGTGGTGGATACAATGCCAATCAAATGGGCTGCATTGTTCCAGATGGTGTCAAGCTTCTCAGGTATTTTGTCACTCATTCAGAATGGAAAATATGTTGATATTCACCTTGTAGGTGTGTCAGCTAATAAAATACTTGCTGCAAAATTCCAGCCTGCTCTTGGAGCCATGGTATTTATACAGCATTTACATTTCAACTTTTGGCCAATGATAACTGCTCCCCTCTCTGTGATGCAGATAGTTGGGGAATTCAACAGTGATGTCATTGCATATTAAGAGGAGATTATCATTCCCTGGTAATTGTGTAGTGTAAGTGCACTTATCAAATTGAACTCGCATATTGCACCCACTATGCACGTGCAAACCAACCCCACATGCACACCTCCACGCATGCATCATAGTTCAGAAGGTGTGGTTGAAGGAGCCTAGGTAAGTTATTGCAGTGCACCTTGTAAATGATACACAATGCTGCCTTATGTATCAGTACCCCACTCCACCCCCATGCTGAATAAGGACATGGACTCTTTTCAGTTTCTGAGAAATTTGGAAAGTGCTGAACGTTGTTCAATCATCAACAGACAGGCCAACGTCTGACCTTATGAAGAGAAAGTCACTGAAGTAGCTGAAGATAGTTGGAATTGGGGCACTGATTCCTCATTCCATGTCCTGGAGTATCACTTGGCCTGTCACCAGCAGTGTGCCACAAGATCAGTGCAGGGTCCACTGCTTTTTATCATTTATAATGATCTGGATGTGGACATAGTAGGTATGGTTAGTAAGGTGCAGATGACACCAACATTGGTGGTATAGTGGACAGCCAAGAAGGTTAGTTCATAGTACAACAGGACCTTGATTAGATGGGCAGAGGGGTGGCAGATGGAGTTTAATTTAGATAAATGTAAGATGCTGCATTTTGGAAAGGCAAATCAGGGTAGGATTTATGCACTTAATGGTATGATTCTGCTGATCAAAGACACCTGGGAGTACAGGTTTCACAGTTCCTTCAAATATCAAGCTGGAGCGGGGCCAGAAGAGATTTACCAGGAAGGTTGGGTATGGGAGGTTTGAGTTATAAAGAAAACCTGAATCGGCTGAGACATTTTTCACTGTTGAGAGGTGATCTGATAGAAGTTTATAAAATAGTGAGAGGTATAAATAGAGTTAATGGCAATTGTCTTTTTCCTAGGATGACGGATTTCAAGACTTGAGGCACATTTTAAGGTGAGAAGAGAGATTTATAAAAGACTCGAGAGGGTGGTTTTTTCCTTGGGAGGGTGGTTCGTGTGTGGAATGAACTTTCTGAGAAACTTGTGGATGCAGCTACAATTACAACAGTGTAAAGACATTTAGGTCAACGTGAATAGGAAAGCTTTGGAGTAATATGGGCCAGGAGCAGGTAGGTGGGACTTATTTAGATTGGGATTACATTCGGTATGGACTGGTCGGACCAAAGGATCTGTTTCTGTGCTGTATGACTCCATGACTAGAGTTGCAGGTAGACAGGATAGTGAAGAAAGCTTTCGATATGCTTGCCTATATTGTTTAGTGCATTTGAGTATAGGAGTTGGGAGGCCATGTTGCGGCTGTACGGGACATTGGTTCGGCCACTTTTGGAATAATGTGTTCAATTCAGGTTTCTCTGCTATTGGAAGGGTGTTGTGAAACTTGAAAGGGTTCAGAAACGATTGACAAGGATGTTGCCAGGATCAGAGGGTTTGAGCTATAGGGAGAGGCTGAATAGACTGGAGCTATTTTCCCAAAAGTGTCAAAGGCTGAGGGGTGACCTTATCGGTGTTTATAGAATCATGAGGGGCACTGATGTGGTGAATAGCCAAGGTCTTTTCCCCAGGATGGGGGAGTCCAAAACTAGAGGGTGTAGGTTTAAGGTGAGAGGGGAAAAGATTTAAAAAGGACCTAAGGAGCAGCTTTTTCATGCAGAGGGTGGCATGTAAATGGATTGAGGTGTCAAAGGTAGTAGTGGAGGCTGGTAGTTGCAACATTTAAAAAGCATCTGGGTGGGTACGTAAATAGGAAGGGTTTAGAGGGATATGGGCCAAATGCTGACAAATGGGACTAAATTAATTTAGGATATCTGGTCAGCATCACCTGTTGTTCCTCAAGGTCTGTTTCCATGCTGTACAGCTCTATGACAAGATAGAAAACTCTTGCAACTGCACTGAAGTTTCAGCTGTAGGTTATGAAGTTACATTGTCAAGCTTCATGGTGGTTTTTTGGCCGTTGGCAAGGGGGTTCTAATTTATCTTATGATATGGGTGGCTGAGCTTTGGTTCAGCGGAGGTTTAGGGAGATGAGAAACATTGTAGTCAATTAAGGAATGACAGAGTTTCAGCAACAGATAGTTGGTGTTGGGGACAAGAATGGAGAGAGGCGAGAAGTGAAAATAGGCAATGATGCTGAAGGACAGGATAAGGTGGTGGAAACTCAGCTCAGGGTCATGTAGGGTTATTAAACTGAGGATGCTGGATCTGAAATGAAAACACAAATTGCTGGAAATACTTGGTGTTTCAGGCAGCATCTGTGAGAAAACAAAGTTAATGTTCCAGGTTAATGAAAGGTCGCCTCCATGATATTTTCAGACCTGTTGAGCAGTTCCAGTATCTTCTGCTTTTATCATAATCTAATCAAGTGGAATCGGCATCAGTTCATAAAGGGGAAATCATGTTTGCCTCATTTATTAGAGTATTTGAGGAAAACTCAACCGAAGTAGATAGAAAGGAATCAGATATATTGTATTTAGACTTCCATATATTCAACAAGGTACCTCACAAAAGGTTAAGTTACACAAGCCCATGGTGTAAGAGGTAGGTCATTGACATGGAGAGAGAATTGGCTGATGTGCAGGAGACAGTGAGTGGGGATAAGGGGCTTTTTCAGGTTAGTGACCAATGAGCAGTGGAGTTCCGTAGGGATCAGTACTGGGATTGCAGCTGTTAACAATAAATGTTAATGATTTAGACGAAGCAAAGCCAAATTAGCAGATGACACTGGAATTGGTGAAAAAGCAGGCTGAGGGGGATGGAAACAGTTTACAGAGAAACATGGATAGGTTAAATAAGTAGAAAAATGGAATATAATGTGGGAAAATGTGAAGTTGGTCAGTTTGGGAGGGAGAACAAAAAAATGGAATACTATTTACATTGAGAAAAACTGCAACACAAGGGTACTTGTGTACAAAACATAAAGCCAGCACATAGCTGCAGCAGGTAATCAGCAAGGTTAATGGAATGTTGGCTCTGATTTAAAGGAGGTTGATGTATAAGAGTAGGGAATTCTTCCTGCAATTGTACAAGTGCTGGTGAGAATACCTCTAGATTACTATGAGCATTTTTGACTATTATTTAAGGAAGTTACCATTACATTAGAGGCATTTTAGAAAAGGTTCACTAGGATGATACCTGGTATGGAAGAATTCTCTTATAAGCAAAGGTTCAACAGTGTATGACTTCATTCACGGGAGATTAGAAGAATGAGGGGTGATCTCTTTGAAACATGTAGGATTCTTGAGGGACTTGCCAGGGCACGTACTAAGTCCCCTCATGGGAGAGTTTGTGACCAGAGGGCACAGTCTCAGAATAAAGAGGTGCCAATTTAAAACTCAGATGAGGACGAATTTCCTCTCGAACAGTTAAGAGTCTTTGGAACTCATTGCCACAGAGAGCCATGGCAGCAGAGTTCTGGTGTCTATTTAAGGCTAAGTTGGATAGATTCCTGATCAGCCACGATCCTATTGAATGGCAGAGCAGGTTTGACAGGCCAAACGGCCGACTTTTTAAAAATTTCTTATGGTCTTATCTGAGGTGATAAACAAATATTGACCAGCCTGACACAATGACATGAAAAATAATTGAATTTCTTGCTTGACAGGGAATCAAAGGCACAAAGTATTCCAATCTTCACAGTATGGCATTGGAAGAAATTTCAGGCAGTCTTTCTCAGGACAAGCCATTGTAAAAGCCCTGTATCCTAAAATTAACATTTATATATGTAAAAAATGTTAAGCACATCATTTTTCTTTTTGATTAAAATTCATTCTTAGAAGGTGAGCATCACTGGCAAGTTCGATATCTATTGGCCATCTCTGGTTGCCTTGAAGATGCCTCCAGGTCAGCAGCTCCAGGAATTTGATTCAGTAACAACAAAGGAGCAGTGACAGATGCCCCAAGCTTGGATGATGATAGCGGTGGGGATAATGTTCCCTTAAGGTATGTTGCCATTTCTCCCCACCAGATGGTGGTATCCTTTTAAAAAAAAGTCTGCAGTAATCCGAAACTGGCTGCACATTTATGTACAAAGGTGGACAATGGAATAAAGGTTTCAGCAGACAAGGTAAATGCTCAACTTATGGAGAAAAATTAGTCTGAAAAATATACAATTTTTATTTTCCTTCACAGCATAAAAGAAACTCATGACACAAAATTGTCACAAATAAATCCTAGTTGAGGGACCATAGAAATGTGAAAGTCAAAACATTCTTTTAAAAAAAAACTTGCATAATCAAAGCACCTAAGTCATTAACTTGTACATTAGTGTGAACAGGCAATATCAGAAATGCTGAGCTCTTAAATCAATTAAAAAAGAATTTGCATTTGTGTAGTGTCTTTCACGACCTCTGGACACCCCAAAGCAACGCACTTGTATTTGAAGTATTGCTGAAAGAGAATATTTTGGTGGAACCGCAGTTAAATCCACTTTCTTTTTTCAGGCACTGATAGGCCTGCTGCACGTAAATGTGATCTTCCTGGAACAAGTGTACTATGGAACTGAAACTACATGTAAAGTATGTGTTTCTACCCTTTGTGCTTTCATTTTCAGTATCTTTAAATTTTAAAGGTTTTTTTTAATTGAGCGATTAAAAGGTACACATTTAGGAAATACTACAGCAGCAGCCAACAGGTATTGCATGGTGCATATAGCTCTCACAGTTGGTTACATCCCCAATACCTACACCTGCAAGGCTATGAGAAGTAAATTTCTCAAATGCTCTTTTACCGATAAGGAAATTACATTGATTTCCCATTTGTTCTACTGCAGAAAATAGGCTTGACAACAAGAAACAAGACAAGTAGTAAAGCCTATAATTAAACAAAACATCCTACAGGAATGGCTCATTCACCGTAGTCTAAGTTTAATATTTGGCCTCTATCAGGAACAGAGGACAAGCTAACCTCCCCCTTTGTGAAAGGAATAACCATAACTGGTTCCCACTATTCTGAACAGAATCAGTACTGGAAAGGGTTACTCTACCATAATATTTTGCTTAACCTTACCTAAAGTACGGAAGTGTTGTCAATGTGAATTCTCTCTTTTTTAAAAACGATTAGGGAACTCTGTGAACATAATGTTCTACTGTGGACATTGTAACACAACATTGACATAAATAAAGTCCAAGAATCTTTACTACTCAACCATAATTGCATTTCTAGTGAAATACAATTCTGTTGAGAATGTTTTTCCTAAACAGAGAGTTATTTCTAATCGTATAGGAGGGGAGCTGTTCAATTTGAGGGACAAAGTTAGCAAAAAGGAGTTGCAATAGACACTTTTCCTAAATTGAGTAGCACAGCCAGTATGTTTTCATTCGATTTTGTAAGTTTAGATCTGTTCAACTTTCTTCAACTGCTACATGTATTAAATAAATTGTGCAGATTTAGCATTAGATTAGATTTTAGATTAGATTAGATTACATTACAGTGTGGAAACAGGCCCTTCGGCCCAACAAGTCCACACCGACCCGCCGAAGCGAAACCCACCCCATACCCCTACATTTACCCCTTACCTAACACTACGGGCAATTTAGCATGGCCAATTCACCTGACCCTGCACATCTTTTGGACTGTGGGAGGAAACCGGAGCACCCGGAGGAAACCCACGCAGACACGGGGAGAACGTGCAAACTCCACACAGTCAGTCGCCTGAGGCGGGAATTGAACCCGGGTCTCTGGAGCTGTGAGGCAGCAGTGCTAACCACTGTGCCACCGTGCCGCCCATGTTTTTGTCACTTTTTTTCAGCAGTTGATTAATCAGGATGTTTAGCTGGAACAGAAAAAAAAGCAACAAAATTCGATGCTGGTTCCAGTATGACATAAAACAAGACCAAACAAAGGGACGCAATCACAATACAACAACAAATCTGACTGTGAAGCTACCAGCTTTCCCTTGGAAGTGGGTAGAATAGTAACTAGCCATGCATCGATTGTCTCTGGATTATATCACTAATTAGTGTGGTTCAAAAATAAAAATCATTCCTAGTCTGTACCACCCAACCCAAACAAACATGCATCCAAGTGACCAAAGGTCACATGACAAAAAAAACAAAACGAGATCAAGATTTGGTTCAAAGACGACAGCTCTCTGCTTTGGAGTAAGAATCATCACGAGTAATCAAACACATCTTTCAGGGGTTGCTTGATTTGCACATCCTTCAATTTCAAGGAAACAGAAAACTGGGTTTTCTCAGTAAAGGTGGTCAATCGATGGCATCAGCTTTATGCTTGGATAGTATTACATATTTCCCTTCAGATGCCTGTATAACTGAACTGACAACAGTTTAATAGCAGTAGTTGCTGAACAGCCCCAAATACAATTGGCATCCAAGTCAATCTGACCCAGGGACATACTCCAAATTTGAGCCGCCAGTGTACGTTGGCTGTTTCTGCTGCCAGTGGCAGGGGAGAACTTTCCCCAAATAACTTGGCATCCTTTTTCTAGGGCAGCCATAATGCCCAAGCCAAACAGTGGTTGGCCCACTCTAAATCCTCCACGGGGTTCCAAGTCTGTTATCGCACTGGCAATCAGTGCTAAACTCATGCTAAATGCTTGGATCCAGCTGTTATCTTTAACTTGCCAACACAGCCAAGATCAGAAGCACGTTTGAGGGTGGGAGTATGGATAATGATTTAATGTTGTAAAGTGGGCTATTGATCACAGCATTTGGAATCTGTGCCTCAATGAAACAAACAAAAGAGAAGGATGCTGCTCATCATGATGTCAAGGTTCCCTCACAAAGATGCTACTAAGAAATCACCTGAGTTCAGCTAATGGCACTTCATGCTAAACAGCACATTAAGAAACTAAAGGAGAAGACAGATGATGAGCACAGAGTGTCTCAAGATATCCAGGCACCAATATTTTACTAAAATTTCATTTGACAACATATTAAAAAATATTTTGCTGGTATGTTCGATTTTCAAATTTCCACAAAGCAGGTCAATTGACAAATAAAAGAGGTTTGTTCTTCTGAGTGGGTGAAAGATCATATCTTAAATCAGGGTATCTTTCACCCATTATTATTCAAGAAGGCTAGAAAAACACACTTGGGACAGCTAAGTATAATGGTGTGGGAGATGCAGAGAAGAGGGGAAATTAGTGCAGGTGGCTAAACTTCACCCTTTCCCCAGATCACTGCCCATCTTCTTTGCAGCCCCTCTCTTCAATCTCACGCACAGGCACCACCGGGAGCACAACGTGCGCAATGCGACTCCACAGTCCACTCAGCTTGTCCGTGTCCATTCCCTCTCTTCCTTGAGAGGCAGCGAACTTCCACTTCAGAAAATCGCGGACTTTCACTTCCACGGCTCCCAGGCTAACACCCGCAGGCAGCATCTCCTCATCCAGCAGGATGGTGATCAACAAGGCGACATCTTTGTAGGCTGCGTTCTCGTGGTCACAATACTTGTAGAATATCAGGGTGGAGGGCGGGGGCAGGTCCTGGAAATGGTGAACCACTGCTGCCTTGCTGCCTTTCTCAAATCCAGACGAGAGCAATGTGTCCACCTCTAGCTTCACAGCATCACTGTTCTGCCTGCTTCTGCCGGAAGCATCAATTTCCACTGTGGAGGTGGCATTGAGGGCCGAGGTAAAAGCTCCAGCAATCCGGTTAGCGAGGCACCTCATGGTCTGCTCTCCGTTCCATGCAGCTGCAAACATCAGGATGGCAGGTTTCATGTGCCGGGTCAGATTGATATGGTTGCGCAGGGTGATCTTGCTTCTCCTCCACAACACTGACTGCTGACCATTAAACAGTGCTTCAACCTGATCAAATTGGTTTGAAAATGCCATCAGTGCCGTTCCTTCCCCCACTGTCACAGCTGGCGATTCATTCCTCACAAAGAGGAACATTATTAAACAAACTATGACTATAAGCGCCATAATCAAGGCCACGTTCTTGTTTGAGGCATGTGTGGTGCCTGTGGAGGAAAGAAAAATATAGAAAAATCACTGACTGTTTAGATTAGATTAGGTTACTTACAGTGTGGAAACAGGCCCTTCGGCCCAACAAGTCCACACCGACCCGCCGAAGCGCAACCCACCCAGACCCATTCCCCTAACACTACGGGCAATTTAGTACGGCCAATTCACCTAGCTTGCACGTTTTTGGACTGTGGGAGGAAACCGGAGCACCCGGAGGAAACCCACGCAGACACTGGGAGAAGGTGCAAACTCCACACAGTCAGTCGCCTGAGGCAGGAATTGAACCCAGGTCTCTGGCGCTGTGAGGCAGCAGTGCTAACCACTGAGCCACCGTGCCACCCCCTACTTTTGCTGAAATTTCACTTTGCACTACGTTCAGTAAATCAGTACCAATGTGTGGAATATGCCAGCAGCAAAATCGCGACCAATATCCCCCAGCATGGGACATTTGAGTACTGACACCATTGCAGGAACTCACTGTAAGTAGTGTCTGAGCACTGAACTACACCCATACTGGCTGCAACTCAAACATGGACTAAAATTATTAAAAACCTTCGGTACTGCAAATGATTCTAAAAACGTTGCTATTTTGAACCAGGAGACTTTGCAAACCAACGACAATCAGACCTTAAAAATTCAGTAATGAGAATTTTTTAAAAACCTCATAACTTTTCTATGCAGATTGGGATTTGGCAAGTTCTGGAGCAAACCCAATGCAGGAAATTTCCTACGCAATAATGCAGCATAGAACTTAGAAAGGTTATGATGCAGACGGAAACTATTCATGCATTGTGTCTGTGCCTTTAGATTAGATTACTTAGTGTGGAAACAGGCCCTTCGGCCCAACAAGTCCACACCGACCCGCCGAAGCGCAACCCACCCATACCCCTACATTTACCCCTTTAACCTAACACTACGGGCAATTTAGCATGGCCAATTCACCTGACCCGCACATCTTTGGACTGTGGGAGGAAACCCACGCAGACACGGGGAGAATGTGCAAACTCCACACAGTCAGTCGCCTGAGTCGGGAATTGAACCCGGGTCTCAGGCACTGTGAGGCAGCAGTGCTAACCACGGTGCCTTCTGTTCAATAATTATCCAGCCTCGTCCTACTTTCCACAATAGGACCATTCAATTATGCCACTTCAAGTAGAAGTCGAAGTAACTTTAAATGCGATGAGAGTTTCTGCCTCTACCATGTTTTTTTCCAGCAATCAGTTCTAAATCCCAACAGACTCTGGGTGGGAAAAAAAAATCAACACTGCTCTAATACTTCCGTCAACTGTTTTAAATCTATTTTCCTCAGGTACTGACTTTAAGGAAAATGGGTCCTTCATTTTAACTTAACTTAGGCGCCTCTATTTTCATACACTTAAATCCTTTGTTCCAAAGACGACCCCAGCTTACCCAAACTCAACTCAGATTCACCACTCCTGGAAACATTCTTGTAAATTGCCTCTGCCCCCTTTTGTGAGTCATCACATCCTTCCTGTATTATGCAATGACCAGAGAGTATCCCACGTGGGTTTTTAACCAGCTTATAAACTTATCCTGCTTTCTTCAGGCATCTGTGTGCGTACACTTGAGGATCTTTCCCTTGCTCCATCCTTTTTTGCCACTCTATTTATTAGATATTCCTTCGTCTTGATTACCCACGACAAATGCATTACCTCTCATTGTGATTTGAGTTCATTTATGAACCACGTACACAGACCAATAAATTTTGGAACAGCTTCTTCAGTTCGCATCCACAGAGCTTGTTACTCCCGTCAAATACTCCGTTCTCCACCTGGCTAGATTTTCTTTGAATACATTTTGATAATTGTTTTAAACCAACCTTTTCAGACATGACACCCCATGGCAAGTAGGACTTGAACATGGACCTTCTGGCCAGGGACACTACCACTGTGCCGCAAGACCCACATACACATTTTATTACTCTTTGTGAAAACAAAAACCAGATTGAACCAATTGAAAAGAACCTAACAGCCTTAAACCAAGACTATATAATTCTGTTCAATGCTGACTCCCTTACCAAATGCAGATTGAATGACTGCTTTCCAGAACACTTCCACTTCATCTGCAGGAACGATCCTGATCTCCCATTTACTTTCTATTTTATTGACTAGCTTCACTTACGTTAACAATTATACCCTAGGCTTGCTGCAATGTCACACTGAGGCACAACGCAAACTCAAGGAACAATATGTTGTGTTCTGCTTTCGGCACTTAACTAACTTGAGGTCTCAATATTGAATTCAGTAAGTTCAGAAACTGGCTGTATTATGTCTGTTCTCCACTTTTTCTTAGTTTCTTCACTGCACACCCCTCACCATTCTTCTTTTGTTTGTCATTTATTTAATTTGTTCTTAGTGGAGAGGATCTCTCTTTCACATTGTAATTCACACTGATTTTGCATCTCTTTTTCTTTCACCAACACTAAGAACTCCTTTGTCTTTTGTACTGAGCCTCTACATCTGCCTCCTTGTTCCTCCTCTGCCTTTGTCAAAAGTACAACAAAAGCATTTACCATGCCTTTCAATTCTGAAGAAAGGTCATACCAGACTCAAAATATTAACCCTGTTTCTCCTGGCACAGATGCTGCCAGACATGTAATATATTTAAACCTGGCTTCCTCCAGGCCAAGAGGGAATAGCTGTACACCTGGCCTATCCTTCCCCGACTGTTGCAGATCAGGGAGAAGGAACACTGCTGTTATGAGGGATGGGGCATTGGACAGGATGACCCTCTGGGCTTCAGTGTTCAGAGGATCTATTGGGTGAAAAGTCCTGCCAACCATTAGCCCCTTGTCCACATCCAAATGCACTGCCACCAAGGAAGAACACAGTCTTCCCATAAATCTTACATGTAACAGTGATCACTGGCAAGTGACAGCCATGACCGACAATACCGACCGTGGCTTTCTTGCATTCCCCAATGCTAACAGTGGGTTGAATATAAATTTTCACTCCAGGTTCATTTCTAAAATCAGCAGAAGCAGTCCAGTAACAGCCTGTGCAGATTTTCTTGCCATTGATCCTGTTGTAGACACCATTTTAATTTTCCTGAAGAAGATGAGTCCACTACTTGTAGAACAAAGAAAGCTGTGTGAGAAGAATGGTTGGAAAACACTCAGGGATTTGAACAGACAGGATCCCGAGGGTATGCAAGGAACTGACGTTAATGTCCCTTTAAGAGACAAAAGTTTCATCTCCCTTCGCTTAGTTGGTGTTGAGGCTTTTATCCATTCCAGACCTCAGTCTCTTCGAAGTAGATCAGCTGGGTAGACCGGTGGCAGAAACAGCTCAGTCACCACGTGCATTAGATTGTCTATAGCTGGACATGACTCTGTCAATAGGCAGGAAGCAGCAGAGGGCCTAGCCAATATTCAGCTTCTCCTCCTCCTCGGCCTCAACTCTGTGCAGCTACCAGTCAGTTCAGAACAAAAAGTGAGAAACAGCAGCAACATCAGCAAGTTTGAAAAAAGCTGCAGGCAGGGATAGCTTCAGCCGAAGGCAGCAGGCAGGGAAGCAAGGCGTGGGGGAGTGGGGGTGCTTACCAGATGTTCAGGTTTTTTCTTTCCTTCTAGGCCTCAGTCTTCAAGAAGCAGCTGGTCAGCTGACTGGAATAGCAGTAAAACAGTTGTGGAATACAATAGCAAGCAGCAAACAGTGGCACAGCTGTACTGAATTCAGCACTTTCTAGTTAGAGATGTAGCTTAACCAACTGCGCACCATGAATTCCCCAAATTTCACTATTTGTTGCTGTGGGATTTGAACCAGAGCATTGGCCTGACTTTGAGTTTCTATTTCAGAGATGTGTCCACCAGCACCATCCTGCATTCATTTTTTGAGCAACCTGTTTGCTGCATACGTTCGGTTTCTTTTCCCTTTCTATATCCAGAAGCACTATCTCACATGATTGAATATTTGTTTTCCCTTCCACCAATGTTAGCTTCCAACCATTATCCACCACCTGCATACATTTCACTATTTTCTAATCAGCCTGTTCAGAGATATTATGACACACCTCTGGAGCAGGTGAGACTTGAAGCCAGGTCTCCTGGTCCAGAATCATAGAATCCCTACAGTGTGCAAGCTGGCCATTCAGTCCACTGAATCCACACCAACCCTCTGAAGAGTATCCTAGCCAGACCAACCCCCTACCCTATCCCTGTAACCTTATATCATCCATGGCTAATCCACATAGCTGGCACATCCCCGGACACAATTGGCAATTTAGCATGGCCAATCCCCCGAACTTGCACATCTTTGGACTGTGCGAGGAAAGTGGAGCACCCGGAGGAAACCCACACAGACACCAGGAGAATGTGCAACCTGCACATAGATAGACGTCAGAGGCTGGAATCAGACTCTGTGAGGCAGCAGTGCTAACCACTGAACCACTGTGCACCCCAAGTACAGATACTGCCACTGCACAAGAGCTCATGCATACATGGTGTTTTAAATTACCTGTGCAATCAATTAAATATTTAAATGCATAGCCTGTTAAGGACATACTGTATACATTTTAATACAACTAATTAGATCCCAACACCTGCTTGCTTTGTTACCTTTCATTCTTATGTATTTAAAATCCTATTGACAGAATTACTGATTAAACACCATTTCAACATTAGCCCCCAACTAGAATATTAATGCACAGCTCCATCGTCAATAGTTAGGGCAATTTCTACATGTGTCAAAACAGTCTCTGTGGACTTGATAGTAAAAGATACTCTAAATACACACGATGCAATCACAATTTATTAAATACATTAGTACAAATCACTATCTGAAAGCAATTATTATGTGCCTCATATTGCTCTCAAAAGGAAATTACCCTGAGTAATATTGAATGACACATCTCTCCACAACTGGCTTCATGTCTAAGAACTAACCACCAATAAGATACTTTTTGGCAGAATTGGGATGAAGCCAACAGAAAGGTGCCTGTCCTGTCTTTGCCCAAGTACTTTACACTCAATATCACATTATGCTTGTTCCTAGATGTGTACCTCTACAACTCAACTGTGCCTTATTGCTTCCCTCTTTAGCCAAATGGCAGGATGGTTTGCATGACCTTGATGTTCATTGCTTCTCGATTCTTTCACTGAATCCACTGTTCGGCATAGCTACTGTAGCTATTTTCTTTCCTACTTCAACAAAAAACAAACTCTGTACTTTCACACATTAAAGCTGCAGGAAAGTATAACTCTGACAACAGAACTTTCTAAACATTTCCCCATCATGATTCCACTTTGAGCTTGAAGATTGTCATCATGCCCGAATAAGAGCTGAGATTAGGGAGAAGGTGTGTATGTATGTGCAGGTAGTGCAATGGGAGAGGAGAAAGGAGGTGGGGTTCTGGAGAGAGAAAAATGAGAAAGCTTAGGGGAATGGAGAATTTGGGTGTGACAATCCGAGAGGTGGGTGGTGGAGGGCAGACATCCACATGACCACTGCTGCCAAAATGTGGGGTCCCGATCCCTACTTTGAGAAGCCCTCATCTAAGAGATGCATACATTGGAATTGTTAAACATTTGATAATGAAAATGGTGTAGATCTTAATCTAGTACAGAATGGGTTAGTATGCTCCTGGTCTTTTAAAAAAGAACATTTGAAGGTGTTTTGAAACAGAACTAGAATGTTGGATAAAACAAAACTCCTTTAGCCATTGCATGATGCCAAAGGTAATGGCCAACTAAGTAAAATTGGATTCACACTTAATCAAGTTTGCTCTAACTAACTTTCACATCTCTCTATATTTGCATGCAAGACACCCAGTGAACAGACTGCATCTTTTTACTTTTCTGTATTTCTAATTAAGAGCTGAAGTGAGAAAAGGACTGTTTTAAACACCAGGGACTGTGGAAGAAATTGCTGCACTTTTTAAAAACAAGCTTCCAGCACTCATTGTAAGTGCAGTTTACACCGTTGTTTGTTCAACCAGTGGGACAAGTTTAGCTGCAAATCAGCTGAAGCCAGGGAGTCTATACAAAATGAAATTTGGCCATTAACATGTAGTTGATTGATTTGAAGAGTGATGACCAGTTATCGATGACTAAAGCTTTCTGCCTGCCAACATGATGTGATTGGATTCCAAATGGCTGAACTGCTTGTGGGTGTGAACAAGACAGGGAGAAGCCTTCAGACCTCCAGAAATAAAGGTACTATATTTGCCTCTGCAGTAAAAAGAACTAAAATGTGAAGAAAGCCAGTTTAGCTTTCCTCACCAATTGCTGTAAGCTGTTGATTTTAACCAAAAAGTCAAAGACCTTATAAGTTGTGAACCAGGTGTCTCTGCAAGGAAGTGAAAAACACTTAGAGAGGATGGGATTGAAATGCAGCAAGCCAAAAGGATAATCTCAGTGAACCCTTTGGACAAAGACTATTGGACTGCCTTTCCAGTTTTACTCTCTCAATGTTGTCTTTGTCAAAAGAAGCCTGAAAGAATTATGCACACTGGAAATCAGAAACGAAAACAGAAATTGCTGGAACCACTCAGCAGGTCTGGCAGCATCTGTGGAGAGAAAGCAGAGTTAATGTTTCGGTGCCAGTGACCCTTCAGAATTCTTTTCGTGTCTGCCTTTAACCTTTGTGACAACCCCAAGAATAGCAGGGCTTGACGTTCAGCACACCAGCCAAGTGAGGTATGACACCAGACTCCCACTTTCCAATACACAGTTTTGGGGAGGCTCAACACATTACTGTCCTCTGTGAATTCCAAGAGCTCAGAAAGTTTGATTTGCCGCCAGTTGGTTTAGAGCTGCATCATTTATAAAATTTCCCTTTGGCATAAAGTTGATTTAAAGCAACTGGATAAATTTTAAGCACCAACAACAAAAATAGAAATTGCTGGAAAAGCTTAGCAGGTCTGGCAGCATTTGTGACGGGAAATCAGAATTAATGTTTTGGATTTGGAAACGTTAACTCTGATTTCACTTCACAGATGCCTCCAGACATGCTGAGCTTTTCCAGCAATTTCCACTTCTGTTTCAGATTGACAGCATCCGCAATTCTTTTGGTTTAAATTTTAAGCCATGTTTGGTTTGTACCTTTTCCAGCAGGTCTTCTGTCCCTTTCTCCTTTCCTGGGCGAAGGTTCACTGTGAGGCAATACTGTTGGGTTGAAACAAACCAGGACTAATAAATTAAAAAACAAACCTAACCTTTGTGCAATGTCATTACCACCACACCAACATCAATACAGGTTTAAATTCAGTCAGCAAATGTAATCCAGTCTGCTGAATGATGAACACAGGATCAGGGCAGAAATTTCATTCAGCTAGTTGGAATGTTGGTCATTTAGATAAAATGAAAACTATCACACATAATGCATAGGCAGAGAATAACCCCTAATTCTCACTTATTCAGTAAATGCAAATCATTCCGCTTAGCGCATGTACATTAAGAAACATTCAATAATGGAAAATTGTCCTCAACATCTCATAGCTCACCCGCTATATAAATAATTCCTTTGCCCCGAGCAATAGTACAACCTTCAACCAACAGTGCCAGTATAGTGCTGATCAGGTGGTAGAATTTTGTGATGGCCTGAAATCATGGAAGGTGCTATACACCTTTTTAATCTCACTGTCCCAGTTTAATATTTTGTACTTCAGTACTCTTCTATGTTGAACACCACTTGCAGGATGCATTGTGGGTGGCAAAGGTACAGAATGTACTCTTGGTGGGGCAGTGGGCAGGGAATGGTACTGATCAAGCCCACTGAGTCCGAAAGGACATAGTTGCTGGACTGGGATTGCAGTAGGTGGTAAGGGAACCAACAAGAGGGCAAAACATGCTTGACCTCTGCCTACTACAGATGCATACATGACAGTATCGGTAAGAGTGATCACCAAACAGTCCTTGTGGGGCCAATGGCCCAAATCTGAGCAGTTGCGGTAAACCAGAATGGGGAAAATGCAACACAGGAAGGGGTTAATGAGGGAAACAATAAACAGGCAAGGACAAAAAAGGAGAGAATGCAGATGTAAGAGTAACTCAACAAATAATACAAGAGGCTACAAAAATGATAAGATGACAAAACTTAAGGGACTTAATTTGAAATTACATAACATTCAAAATAAAACAGATGAACTAGTCGTACAAATTAAGAAAAATAAGTATGATCTAGTGGTCATAACGGAGATGTGGCTGCAGGATGCCCAGATTGGCACCTGAATATCGAAGGGTATGTAACATTTAGGAAGGACAGAAAACTAGGGAAGAGTAGTGGAATGCCTCTGTTAATTAAACAAAATATTAGCAGGAAACTACAGATCAGTTAGCTTAATACTTGTCATAGAGAAAATATTAGAAACTTTTAAAGATGTTATAACAGGACACTTGGATCAGTTCAAGGTAATCAGGCAGGGATTTGTTAATGGAAATCATGTTGAACTAACTTATTGGAGTTCTTTGAGAAAGTAATGCATCGTGAATAAAGGGGAAACCAATGGATGTATTGTATTTGGATTTCCAGAAGGCATTTGGTAAGATACCACATCAAAAGTTATGACAAAAAATAAAAGCTCATGATATTGGACATGACTTTTGGCAAGGTCATCAGAATGTCTGGCTAACAGGAAGCAGAGAAGAAGAAGAAATGGGTCTGTTACAGGCTTGCAGAATACCATAAGTGGTATGTTGCAGAGGTCAGTGCTGGGACTTCAACTCTTAACAATTTATGTAATGATTTGGATGAAGGGACAAAAGAATGGCATAAAGATAGGTAGAAAGTGAGTTGAGAAGAGGGCATAGCCTAACAATGAACGTAGATAGATTAGATGAGTGAGCAAACGTCCAACAAATGCAGTATAACTTGGCCAAGTGCAAAATTGTGAACTTTAGCACAAAGAACAAAGAAGAAGCATATTATTCAAATGGTGAGAGGTTGCAGAGCTTTGACATGGAGAGAGATCAGGATCCCCTCTGGCATGAATCACACAAATTTACTATGAAGGTACAGCAAGTAATTAGGAAAGATAATAAAATGCAATGGTTTATTGTGAGGGAAACGGAATGCGAGAGTAAGGAGGTAATGCTTCAATAATACAGAGAATTTGTGTAATTGCATCTGGAGTACTATATACAGTATTGTCACTCCTTTTATGGAAAGGATATTAACACATTGGAAGCAATTGAGAGAAAGTTTACTAGACGAACATCTGGAATAAGTAGATGGCCTTGTGAGGAAAAGCTAGACCTGTATCCTCTAGAATTTGGAAGAATCAGAGGTGACTTCATTGAAACATATAAGATACTGAGAGGTTTTGACTGGGTGGATGTGGAAAGGATGTTTCCTGTTGTGAAAGAATCTAGAAATAGGGGTCATAGTTTAAAAATAAGGGGTCACCCATTTAAAGCAGAGTGAGGAAACAGTTTTTTTCTCTCAGAGGTTTGATAGTCTTTGGAACTCCCTTCCTCAAAAGGCAGTGGGTGCAGAATCTTCAAATATTTTTGACAGAGAAGTAATCAGATTCTTGATTATCAAGGGGATGAAAGATTATTGGAGATATGCAGGAATGTACAGTTGAGGTTAAAATCATATCAGCCACAATCTTACTGAATGGTGAAGCAGACTTAAAGAGATAAGCAGCCTTCTCTTGTTCCTTGGTTTCTGCTTGTTAAGATCCACCCACCCGCAACCCTATCACTGGGAATAGCTTACAAATGCCACTATCACAGAGTTAAATGGGATGGATTTTGAACAGTTCTTGCAAATCAAAATAGGGCACCCATGAGGCACTGTGGATCGTCAGCAGCAGCAGAATCATACTCCGACACAATTTGCAACCTCATGGTCCAGCATATGCCCCAATTTACCATTACCCTCAAGCCAGGTAATGAATCCTGGTTCAAGCAAGGAAAGTGCAGGAGGGCAGGAGTAGCACTGGCTCGACCTAGTGAAGCTACACAACAGCACTAATTGTGTGCCAAACAACACAAACAGCAAATGACACACTGAGTTAAGTGATTCCACAACCTACGGATCTGATCTAAACTCTGCAGCCTTGCAACATATAGTCGTGAATGGTGGTGGACAATAAGACAATTCATTACTGGGGGGGGAGGGGGGTGTGAGAGAGAAGAGTCCAACACATCAGTGCAAATTATAAGGCTGAAGCGTTCACAATAATCTTCAGCGAGAAATGCAAAGTAGATGATCCATCTCAGCCTGCTCCAGTGGTCCCCAGTGTCACAGTTGTTAGTCTACAACTGATTTGATTCACTCCACGCGATACCATTTGGAGGCAACGGATACTGCAAAGGCAATGGGCCCTTACAACATTCTGGCAATAGTGTTGAAAAGTTGTGTTACAGATCTTTCACAATTCTAGTTAAGCTGTTCCAATACAGTTACAAGATTGGCATCTACCTAACCATGTGGAAAATTGTCCACATATGACCTGTACACAAAAAGCAGGACAATTTCAACCCGGCCAATTACAGCCATATCTGTCTACTCTCCATCATCAGGAAAGTGTTGGAAGGTGCCATCAACAGTGCTACCAATCATCCCTTGTTCATTAATAATCTGTTCACTAATGCCCAACCTCTGCCAGGGTCACTCAGCTCCTGACTTAGAGTTATCGAGTCTTAGAGATGTACAGCAGGGAAACAGACCCTTTGGTCCAATTCGTCCAACCCAATCTAGTCCCACCTGCCAGCACCCGGCCCATATCCCTCCAAACCCTTCCTATTCATATACCCATCCAAATGCCTCTTAAATGTTGCAATTGTACCAGCCTCCACCACTCCCTCTGGCAGCTCATTCCATACACGTACCACCCTCGGAGTGAAAAAGTTGCCCCTTAGGTCTCTTTTATATCTTTCCCCTCTCAAAGTTGCCCCTTAGGTCTCTTTTATATCTTTCCCCTCTCACCCTAAACCTATGCCCTTTAGTTCCGAACTCCCCCACCACAGCAAAAAGACTTTGCCTATTTATCCTATCCATGCCCCTCATGATGTTGTAAACTCTGTAAGGTCACCCTCCTGCCTCCGGCGCTCCAGAGAAAACAGCCACAGCCTGTTCAGCCTCTCCCTGTAGTACAAATCCTCCAACCCTGGAAACATCCTTGTAAATCTTTTCTGAACCCTTTCAAGTTTCACAACATCTTTCCGATAGGAAGGAGTCCAGAATTGCACGCAATATTCCAATAGTGGCCTATCCAATGTTCCGTACAGCAGCAACATGACCTCCCAGCTCCTGTACTCAATACACTGACCAATAAAGGAAAGCATACCAAACGCCTTCTTCACTATCCTATCTACCTGAGACTTTCAAGGAGCTGTGAACCTGCACTCCAAGGTCTCTTTGTTCAGCAACACTCCCTAGGACCTCCATGAGATCTAACCTTGCTAATCAGTCTCCCATGGGGACCCTTGTTGAACGCCTTACTGAAGTCCATATAGATCACATCTACTGCTCTGCCCTCATCAATCTTCTTTGTTACTTCTTCAATACTTCTTCAAAAAACTCAATCAAGTTTGTGAGACATGATTTCCCATGCACAAAGCCATGTTGACTATCCCTAATCAGTCCTTGCCTTTCCAAATACATGTACATCCCGTCCTCAGGATTCCCTCCAACACCTTGCCCACCACCGATGTCAAGCTCACTAGTCTACAGTTCCCTGGCTTATCCTTACTACCTTCCTTAAATAGTGGCACCACGTTAACCAACCTCCAGTCTTTCAGCACCTCACCTGTGACTATCGAAGTTACAAATATCTCAACAAGGGGCCCAGCAATCACTTCCCTAGCATCCCATAGAGTTCTAGGGCATCTGATCAGGTCCTGGGGATTTATCCACCTTCATGCATTTCAAGACATCCAACACTTCCTCCTCTGTAATATGGACATTTTTCAAGATGTCACCATCTATTTCCCTACATTCTATATCTTCCACATCCTTTTCCACAGTAAATACTGATGCAAAATACTCGTTTGGTATCTTCCCCAGTCTTGGTTCAAATAGACAAGTGAGCTTAATTCCAAATGTGAAGAGAGGTGAGAATAACTGTCCCTGACATCAAAGCTGCACTTGACCGAATGTGGCGTCAACGAAGTCTACGCTAAACTGGAATCAATGAGTATCAATGGGGAAAACTCTCCACTAATTGGAGTCATACCTAGCATATATGAAGATGACTGTGTTCGTTGGAGGACTGTCATCTCAGCTTCAGGATGTCTCCACAGAAGTTCTTCAGGATAGTGTCTGAGGCCCATCTTCAGCTTGATCAATGACCTCCATCATAAGGTCAGAAGCGGGAATGTTTGCTGATGATTGCAACACCATTTGTGATTCCTCAGGTAACTGAAATAGTCCATGTCCAAATGCAGCAAGACTGGGACAATATTCAGGCTTGGGCTGAAAAGTGGCAAGTAACATTCATGCCATTTAAAAGCCAAGCAATGACCACCTCCAACTAGAGAAAACTGACCAAAACACCTTATGGCCAATGCTATTATCACCACTGAATCCCCTGCTGTTAACATCCTAGGTATTACCATTAAACAGAAATTGAACAGCACTATCTATATACATAGAATAGCTACTATAGCAGGTCAGAGGCTAGGATTTCTGCAGTAAGTAACTCATCTCCTGGTGCCTCAAAGCCTTTCCAGCAGGCACAAGTCAGTAGTTTGATTGAATACTTCCCAGCTGCCTGGATAATTATAGTTCCACCAATATTCGAGAAGATGAACCCTGAAACCTAGCAGTCCATTTGATTGGTACCACATCCACAAACATCCACTTCCTTCACCACTGATGTTTAAGAAGCAGCAGTGTGTACCATCTTCAAAATGCACTGTCGCTCCTTAGATAGCACCTTACAAACCCACGACCACAGCCATCTAGCAACTCAGGAACACTGCCATCTACCAATTCCCTCCATCACTCAACATCCTGACCTGGAAATCTATTGCTGTTCCTTCAATGTCATTGGGTCAATATCCTGGGAATCTTCCCAAATAGCATTGTGGATCTACCTATAAGACAAGAACTGCAATGGTTCAAGAAGGCAACTTACCAGAACCTTCTCAAAGACAACTAGTGATGGACAATAAATGCTGGCCCGCAGTGATTTCCACACCTTAAGACTGCATTAGTAAGAATAGCATAGATGGAAGATTGGCTAAATAACAGAAGACAGAGGTTGGATAAGGGTCACATTTTCAGGTTAGCAACCTGTAAAAAGTTGAGTGCCACAGCAATCAATATGTATTTTTATATATTAATGACTTGGAAGAAGAAAGTGAAAGCCAAGTGTTCAGGATGACACATATTGGCTGCAGAGGGAGATAGGTTTAAGTGAGTGGGCAAAACTTGACAGATGGAATATCATGTGAAGAATGTGAGGAGAGTGGAGGAACTGAATATTATTTAAATAGAGGTCTGCAGATAGCTACAGCAAATCAGGATTCATGCATAAATCACAAAAAGCTAACACACAAACTCATCAAGTAATAAGAAATACAAATGAAATTTTCGCCATTATTTCAAAACAAATGGAGTAAATAGAAAAAACATGGAGATCTTGCTAAAATTATAAAAGGCCCTAGTCACAACACAGCTGGAATACTGTGAACAGTTTTGGTCCCCTTATCTAAGGGAAGACATACTGGTATTCGGGATAATCTACTGCAGATTCACTAGGTTTATCCTAGATATGATGGGACAGTCTTATGAGGAGAGATTGAGTAGGTTAGACCTGTACTGACTGGAGTTCAGAAGAATGAGAAGTGTCCTTCTTGATACATTTAAGATTCTTAGGGGACTTGACAAGGTAGATGCAGAGAGGTTGTTTCCCCTTGAGTGAAGTCTATGACTAGAGTGAGCAATCTCAGCATAAGGGGTTGCCCATTTAGGCCAGAGATAAGGAGGAATTCCTTCTCTCAGAAGGTAATGAATTTGTCTACACCACAGATGGCTGTTGAGACTAGGTCATTAGAGTCATAGAGATGTACAGCACGGACAGACCCTTCGGTCCAACTCGTCCATGCCGACCAGATATCCCAAACCAATCCAGTCCCACCTGCCAGCACTTGGCCCATAAACCAATCCAGTCCCACCTGCCAGCACTTGGCCCATATCCCTCCAAACCTTTCCATATACCCATCTAGATGCCTTTTAAATGTTGCAATTGTACCAGTCTCCACCACTTCCTCTGGCAGCTCATTCCATACACATATCAGCATGAAAGCATTACCCCTTAGGTGTCTTTTATATCTTTTCCCTTTTATTCTAAACCTATGCCCTCTAGTTCTGGACTCACCCACCCCAGGGAAGAGACTTTGCCTATTTACCCTATCCATGCCCCTCATGATTTTATTAACCTCTATAAGGTCACCCCTCAGCCTCCGACATTCCAGGGAAAACAATCCCAGCCTACTCAGCCTCTCCCTATAGCTCAAATCCTCCAACCCTGGCAACATCTTTGTAATCATTTCTGAACTCTTTCAAGTTTCACAACATCTTTCTGATAGGAAGGAGATCAGAATTGCACACAATATTCCAAAGTTGGCCTAACCAATGTCCTGTACAGTCACAACATAACCTCCCCCTCAACAATTGTACTCAATACTCTGACCAATGAAGGAAAGCATACCAAACGCCTTCTTCACTATCCTATCTACCTGCGACTCCACTTTCAAGGAGCTGTGAACCTGCACTCCAAGGTCTCTTTGTTCAGCAACACAAGCATATTTAAAGTTGAGATATACATATGTTTAATCTTTAAGGAAATCAAGAGTTATGGTAAAAAGGTAGGAAAGTAGAGTTGAGGATTATCAGATCAGCTATGATCCCATGAAATAGCACTGCAAGCTCGATGGGCTAAATGGCCTACTTTTATACTATGGTCTCTGACTTTTATTGCTAGTCCTTTCAGAAACCTCATCCTATTACAGCCTAACTGACACAGCCAGAACTTTAGCCTTAATCCAGAACTTAAGGCAACAAATGATGACTGAAATAAACGGAGGACCAATAAAGAAACAGTATATAAAAAAAATGTACATTAAGAATTTTTTTAAAAATATAGTAAAAGGAAAAGGGAGGCCCAAGTGAACACAGGAACATAGACGAGGAGGCAATTTTCTCTCAACCTGTGGAATTCTTTACCACTGAGATTTGTTAAGGCTTGGTTAAGTATATTCAAGGGTGAGATAGACAGATTTTTAATTACTAAGGGAATCAAGGATTATGAAATAAGGCAGGAAAATGAATTTGACTATCAGCTCAGTCATGAACTCAGTGAATGTTGCAGCAGACTCAATGAGCCAAAAAGGCTATTTCTCCTCCTGGACCTTATGGCCCAATGCATCAGTGATTGCTGCAGAAAACCCTTAAAAGAATTAAACAGTTGTCCAACCAAAGTCTGATAAGCCTTAAATTCTGCCTATGCCAAAAGAAAAAGGAGACAAGTGTTACAACACAACATTGCTGCTCTGCTTTACCTGAAGTTACAGGCCTGTGATCAGCTTTAGTTTGTAATGAAGCATCACCATCCTTTCGACCTATGGGAAAGCAGGATTTGTAAAGTGATCACCATTGTCTCCAAGTACATGTATACAATGAGACTGTGACTGAAATAACTGAGTCACTTGGTTGAAACATTAAAACTTGAAGCTAAAAAGCTGTGATAGATAATATAAATTGACAGTCTGAATCATAAACGAATACATTGTTTGATCATGACAATAATTATTAACTAGACAAAAGTTGGTTCAACATCATCTTTCTTCTCTGTTGTGATAAACATAATGTTTCTGAATAATTGGAACAAATTAACACAAAAAGCAATCACACATGTTCCTTTAAAGAAATCAGTGAAAATGCTGTTTGTCACAGGCAGTAAGTTATGGGGAAAGAATCACTTGTAGGTTTTACATTTTAGCAAATAAGGGATCAAAGTTTAAAATGTCACTCACTCTACCCTGTTTGAATACAGAGATCATTGTGCACACTTATCAACAGTTTCCCATCGTGCAGGGAAATCTGTCAATGTTGGGGCTGAAGAGATTTAGCTGCAGAATTCTTGCAGGCTTAGGGCTCCTGCAATCTGCTGGAGGTTTGAATCTAAGGACCCAATTAAACATGAAGCCAGAGTTGGCAGGTGTCAACATAACAGTGAAAAAAATTTAATGCTTTAACAAGTTAACACTTTTAGTCACCAGTGTGATAATTTTAAGTCACACAGTAATTGCTATCCCGAAAAAAATCTTTGACAGTCAAAGCTTGTGATGCACAATATATACAACAATTGGATTAATATTTGACATAGTATATGACTAAAGTTAATGAAACATTTTGGCTGTCCATTAAACTAATTACCTGAATGTCACATTTTCTGTTCAGGAATGAAACTGAGATATTAAAGTTACTATCAATCACACATTCCCAAAAATATAAGAAATAGAATGGATAATGAGTCCATGCTGCAGTTCAGCAAGATTATAATGGATATTCTACCTACCTGCACTATCCCCATTTCCCTTCATATTCAAATATCTTATCAAGTTTTACCTCAAATGCAATCAACAACTGAGCACCTAGGGCTCTCTATGGTAATGATTTTCAAAGATTCACAAACTTTTGAGTGAAGAAATCCCGCCTAATCTCAGACTTAAATCACTAACTCCTAAACCTAAGACTTATGTACCATATTTCTCAGCCAGCGAAAACATTTTCTCAACATCTATCCAGTCAAGCCATTTTAATATCATGCTTCAATCTAAAAGTGAATAACTTGACATCTTGTAATACCATATTTCATCTGCCATGTTCTTTCTCACTTAACCTGTCTACATCTGTTTGCATTCTTTTTGTGCACAAGAAAGAAATAGTGGTAAGTCTACAGGAACGAATGATGGAGTAGAACTTACTGATTGTTCCGCCGGGAATTAGCATTGACTTAATGGGCCAAAAATGACTTCTTGCTTTCTTTCAACAGCAAATTCAATTATGGCTCACCCAAAGCATTAATATGGACTGTAACTAGCTGAAGCTCTACAACTTATTCTTCCTGATGAAGGGCTTTTGCCTGACACCTCCATTCTCCTGATCCTCGGATGCTGCCTGATCTGCTTTGCTTTTCCAGCACCACACTCTCGACTCTGATCTCCAGCATCTGCAGTCCTCACTTTTTCCTAACTGATTCTCTGTGCCCCACATATTACAGCCTGTCAAACCAAAAAAGCTCTGTACTCTCTCTTTAGTCTGTTAATGAATTTGTAAACTATGTCAATATATTATTCCCAAATGCACAAGATCTAATTTTCTGTTAAAACCTCTCGTGTGACTCCTTATTACATGCTTTTCAAAATTTAAGTAATCTACATCCACCAGTTCATCCTTTTCCGTCATACTAGTTATAGTCTCAAAAAAGACGAAGCAGATTTGCCAAACAATTTCTTTTTCACAGATCAATACCAATTATTCCCAATCATGTGATTGTCCAAGAGACCCATTATTACTGCTCTAAACTCTTGGCTTCCCATTATTTCCAGAATTTATGTCATTTCCTTCTCTCCCACTACGTTATCTGTCTGCCTCTAATGGACCTATGTTTGCTTTCACTAATCGCTTCCCGTTTACCAACCTACAGAAATGTTTACAACCTCTTAGAGTGTCACTAGTCCACACTCATTCTCTTTTATCTCAGCAATGCATTAATCCTTTGTTGATTCTAAAATCCTTCTAACACTTACTATCATTGGCAAAATACACACCTGCTCCTTTGCTCTAACACTATTGTTAACTTTTCTTGCTAGCCACATTTAGATCACTCTCTGTGGAATGCTTGTGATTAGATTTTTAGATTAGATTCCCTACAGTGTGGAAACAGGACCTTCAGCCCAACCAGTCCACCCCGGCCCTCTGAAGAGTAACCCACCGAGACCCATTTCCCTCTGACTAATGCACCTAACACTACGGGCAATTTAGCATAGCCAATTCACCTGACCTGTACATCTTTGGACTGTGGGAGGAAACCGGAGCACCCGGAGGAAACCCACGCAGACACGGGGAGAACGTACAAACTCCACCCAGACAGTCACCCGAGGCTGGAATCGAACCTGGAACCCTGGCACTGTGAGGCAGCAGTGCTAACCACTGAGCCACCGTGCTTCAAAGAAATAAGTAATTTGCACCAAATATTCACCAACTCTTTAAAAGATAGCTATTGCTTCCAATAGTTTCCAAACGAATATAGCCTGGTCACCCCTCACACCAATGAAGAATGCTTTGTTTAGATTTAAGATGGAAGAATGTTCCCGGTGACCAGGGAATCCAGAATCAGGGTTTTTACGTTAAGGGTATGGGGTAGGACCAAGATGAGAAGAAATTTCTTCACCCTGGGAGAAATGACCCTGTGGAAGTCTCTGCCACAGTAAGTACTTGAGGCCAAAATATTAAATATTTTCAAGGAGGAGTTAGATTTAGTTCCAGTGTCGCCAACAGTGTGGGTTCAAATCTTGCACCAGCTGAGGTTACCATAAAGGAGTCACATTCCCAACCTCGCCCCTTTCCTGAGCTAACCCACAGGTTAAACCACAACCAATCATATTTTTCAAATGAGACAGCAGCTGTATGCTCTGGTAAAATGATGGCAAATTCACCTCAACCTTTTACTTTTCCTGAATTCATCAGGTCCCATCTGATTTAAATGTAGTCTGCTCCAATCAAACAACTCTCTTTTACTCTAAATACTGTTACCAGCTACTCATGAAGCAAGACCTCTGACTTCCTCATCAATCTTTCAACTTACATTTCTTTCCAAAATGCTTATCCCTGTGTCAATTTGTATATGGCTCAGGTATCAATAGAGAGATTATCTTGGAAGTTGTGCTTTTTAATCTGACTCCAATACAAGAAGCACTCTCAAGGAATGTTGGTTTAGCTCAGTTGCCTGGACGGCTGGTTTGTGACAAAAAGTGACGTCAACAGCATGGGTTCAATTCCTGCACTGGCTAAAGCTACGATAAAAGGATTTTTCTTCTCAACCTATTCCCTTAGTTGAGGAAAGGTGACCCTCAGGTTGAACAACTTCCAGTTGTCATGCTCTAATGAGAAAGCAGCATTATAGTCTGGTAAGGTCAAGAGCAACTTTATTTAAACACTCTCTGCAGAACTCTATTCCTTGTTTTACATCTGTCATTAATTCTTATGTAGACCATGACAGATAACTGGATGTTATCACTCCCATTTTGTCTCTAGTCAGGATGGAATGTCCTTAAATCATTGCCACATTACTATTCACTCCCATCACTGAAACAAACAACTCTAAGGAGATTGAGCCAGTCAGTTCTGAACTCAGTAGTGCATCCATCATATCCTCTTGCTTCGGAAACAAGAAAGAGTCATACCTTTGATTGAACGAAGAGGTCTTCGGCTTAGTCTAGGCTGTGTGTGCAGAAGAACCTGATCTGCAAAAAACAAATACAAGAGGCTATGAACACTCAAAGTTCATTTGTAAGTTTAGCTTAAGCCGTTTAGCATAAACACCACTGTTAAGTACTCGTTATTGATTTTGTCTACAATAATACATAGATGACAGAAGCAAGCGCAGTAATTAGCCATGATGATTCAACCCCATCGTGACTTCACTGATCTCTGGATGTTGGTTTACTCGCTGAGCTGCAAGGTTCATTTTCAGACGTTTCGTCAGCATACTAGGTAACATCTTCAGTCAGCCTCCCAATGAAGCACTGGTAGTGTAGCCCACTTTCTATTTATGTGTTAGAGTTTCCTTGGGTTGGTGATGTCATTTCCCACGATGATGTCATTTTCTGTTCTTTTCTCAGGGGATGGTAAATGGGATCCCAGACAATGTGTTTGTTGATAGAGTTCCAGTTGGAATGCCATGATTCCAGGAATTCTCGTGCGTGTCTCTGTTTGGCTTGTCCTAGGATGGATGTGGTCGAATTCTCTACAAGAATCTCAGGGAGTCCCTCTCCCACTGCAACTTTCTCTCCACCCCCACCCTCCTCTAGCTTATCTCTCCACACTTCAGGCTGTCTGCCTTTATTCCTGATGAAGTGCTTTTGCCCGAAACGTGGATTTTACTGCTCCTCGGATGCTGCCTGAACTGCTGTGCTCTTCCAGCACCACTAATCCAGAATCTGGTTTCCAGCATCTGCAGTCATTGTTTTTACCTCATATCTTTTTGTGGTTAGTTTTCTACATTGGACAAACAGGCAGAAAACTAGCTACCAGGACACATGAACATCAACTTGCCACAAAACGACATGATCCATTCTCACTAGTATCCTTACATACAGACGAGGAAGGACACCACTTCGACTGGGACAACACATCCATCCTAGGACAAGCCAAACAGAGACAAGCACGAGAATTCCTAGAAGCATGGCATTCCAACAAACACATTGACTTGGATCCCATTTACCACCCCCTGAGAAAAAAAGGGACATGACATAGGAAATGGTGTCATCATAGGAAATGACATCATCAACCCAAGGAAACCCAAATACACAAATAGAAAGCGGGCTACACCACCAGTGTTTCATCCGGAGGCTCACTGATGATGTTACCTAGTATGGTGACGAAACATCTGAAAATAAACCTTCCAGCTTAGCAAGCAAACCTACATCCAGAAACTCAACCTGAGCTACAAATCTTCTCAAAACTCGCCTTCACTGATCTCATCGTGGGCAGTGGTTGAGATATTAAACTGTTTCAACAAGCCTGGAGTCCGAAAAGACAAAAATATAAATATTGCTGAGGCTCCTAGATCAGGTGACAAGCCAGTGACTCTTGCCAGACAGCTCAACAGCATGGGCAGATGTACACAAGATTGGTGTCGCTTTAATGCCCCACTACGAGGGGGGAGGGTGAAGGGAAGCTGGGAAAAAGAAAAAGGAGATAGAAATAATAATCAAGTTTAATATTATTCACATAATTCCCTGTCAGCAGGGAAATGAATAAATCATATTAAACTAGCTGGTCCCCCTGGTGAGGAGGGAAATCGGTTGAAACGTTTGGTTCATTGCTCTGATGCACAGATATTAGCAGTTTCACTGTATTTATTCCAGCATAAGCAGTTTACCTGGGAAGGACAAGCAGAATTGATTTACAGCTAGTGAGTTAAAGGATAATTGGAAAACGCCCTCAAATAGAACTAACTATGTACAATCTCTGGGAACTCTGTACCTGATGAAAACCGAGATCGTGTCCTGCTACAGATCGGTGAATCACCACCTGCCCCCACATCACCTTCAGAGTCACTAGTTTCTAAGGAAAAAAGGAACACAAGTATCTCAATCTGAGATCTCTACCAGCATTTATAATAACAACAGTTGTTTTGAAAGCTTGAAAAATTATTGATGCCAGATTAGATAAAACAGTGCCAATACCTTATGTATCTCCACTTACTTGTGTCTGCTCTGCCAAAATCAACTTCATCTTTAGGAATGTGATCTGTAGGAAAAGAAGCGCTTCAGTTACATGCTGTAATTGCTGTTCCATGCAACTACACTAACCTGTGCCTATTCAATCTGAAGTCAGATAATTGCAGACACTGTGTAAGGACCTGGGTAGTGGGAATAAAGCACTCTCTCATCCTTGGACAGGAGAAGTGGAAGAACATATTAGACTTCTTTTACATCAAGGCAAGACTAAGAAGATTTAATGACAGATAGTCTACTGCAGATTCACTAGGTTTATCCCAGATATGGAGGGACAGTCTTATGAGGAGGGATTGACTAGGTTGGGCCTGTACAGACTGGAGCTCAGAAGAATGAGAAGTGTCCTTTTTGATACATTTAAGATTCTTAGGGGACTTAACAAGGTAGATGCAGAGTGGTTGTTTCCCCTTGAATGAAAGTCTATGACTAGAGCATGCAATCTCAGCATAAGGGGTTGTCCATTTAGGGCAGAGACAAGGAAGAATTCCTTCTCTCAGAAAGTAATGAATTTGTCTTTACAGCAGACAGCCGTTAAGGCTAGGTCATTAGAGTCATAGAAATGTACAGCATGGAAACAGACCCTTCAGCCCAACTCGTCCATGCCGACCAGATATCCCAACCCAATCTAGTCCCATCTGCCAGCACCCAGCCCATATCCCTCCAAACCCTGCCTATTCATAAACCCATCCAGATGTCTTTTAAATGTTGCAACTGTATTAGCCTTTGCCACTTCCTCTGGCAGCTCATTCCATAAAGATACCACCCTCTGTGTGAAAACGTTACCCTTAGGTCTCTTTTATATTTTTTCCCTCTCACCCTAAACCTATGCCCTCTAGTTCTGGACTCCCCGACCCCAGGGAAAAGACTTTGTCTATTTATTCTATCCATGCCCTTCATGATTTCATAAACCTCTATAAGGTCACCCCTCAGCTTCCGACCCTCCAGGGAAAACAGCCCCAGCCTGTTCAGCCTCTCCCTGTAGCTCAAATTCTCCAATCATGGCAACATCCTTGTAAATCTTTTCTGAACCCTTTCAAGTTTCACAACATCCTTCCGATAGGAAGGAGACCAGAACTACACGCAATATCCCAAAACTAACATAACCAATATCCTGTGCAACCGCAACATGACCTCCCAACTCCTATTCTCAATGCTATGACCAATAAAGGAAAGCATACGAAATGCCTTCTTCACTATCCTATCTACCTGCGACGTCACTTTCAAGGAGCTATGAACCTGCACTTCAAGTTCTCTTTGTTCAGCAACACTCCCTCGGACCTTACCAGTAGTTTAAAAAAATAGTCCACATTTAAGAATTTGAAGCATTTAACTCATACCTCTCCTCACAGGACTACTGTCCACACCATCTGTCACTCTCTTACTTGGAGAAAGTCTATTTCCATCTGGAAAAGCAAATGAAGATAACAAATCAAGCAAAGAACAAAATATCACACTGCAAATAAAGGTTTAGACATCATTGTTTTGAAACAAATCTTAGTTTACCATCCTGAAACACTTTGACAGTTCGTAAATAGGTTTCAAAGAACCAGTATCCAACTAATTCAACCAGTCTGCTTTCAACCATCTTCTGAGTAGAATTATTGATGGTTCCACTGATAAGATGGAGAATAATAAAGGACTGGATACAAAGTTCACTTGATCAGCTGCTGAATGCACAACATTCAGTCCAACACACGATAGATGGCTATTAAATAAAAATTGCATTAAAGTGGGAAACTGATGAGGCATTAGTCTGCTTTAAAACTTCATGGTGGGATAATGCTGGATCATCTTATCTCTTGGCAAATGTGTCTCAATCTTTGGAAATATTTTCTACTACTGACTTTCTCATTTTGAGGTTAATTTATATTACCATTTAAAGAAACAGACAGACCAAAGGTATTATTTAATCACAGGGCGTTTGTGCAGAATCCATAAACCACTGAGCTTTGTTCTCTGAACTTCCAACAACCAGGATACCAAAGCTAGACACACCTACAGACCTGAATTGAGAATACATTCAAATCAATATTTCTATACCTGATTTGTTAATCATTAACCATGTTCTTTGATTACACATTCAGAATCAATCTGACTTAAGTTCAAAACATTCAGGTTATATACATTCCATCTGACTCATCATCCGCGCACTCAACTGTATTTCTAAGAAAATGTTAAGTTTCTTTCTTGGCCCAATTACATTGGTAACGGTTGCCTCTCATCTAGTATCGTCACCCTTCTTGTCAGATTTGCTGTCATCACTGACCTCTACAAATAACATCCCTTGGCTCCTATATTTATGACCAAATATTCTTACTTACACTTTCACAAACTCAAGCTCCATTTCAGAATTTCATCCAACAACTATGTGAGCCACATTGCTACGTTGCAGTTTCTGAGACAACCATTCGTGACGCAGAGCTGGGAATGGGGCATACGCGGAAGGCAGCCTTGCGTATTTGGACAATGTTAAAAATCACAACACCAGATTATAGTCCAACAGGTTTATTTGGAAGCACTAGCTTTCAGAGCGCTACTCTTTCATTAGCTAGCTGTTTGACAGGATCATAAGACACAGAATTTATAGCAAAAGATTACAGTGTCATGCAACTGAAGTGATAAATTGAACAAACCCAGATTGCTGTTTAGTCTTTCATCTTTTAGAATGGGTTGCAAGTTTTGGTTCATTAATATGTAAATTCCAGAACTTTTTTTTAAAGTCAAATTCTTAAGATAACTCAGCTTAGACAATGTATTAAAGGTGTACGGTTAGAGTACATGAGTCTTAAGTCAGACTGGTTCTATTTACAAAGCAAGAATGTATAAACTATTTCATAGATTTACTTCCTGCATTGCTGCCTGCAGATTGTGTGCTTTTTGAGCAAAATAGAATGCATTTGCAAGTATAATTCAGCAAGAGAGCAGAGGTGACCAGAAACCCAACAACTCAGGATGGAGCATCCATGAGGCCTTGTGGGCCACCAACAGCAGCAGAATTGTACTCCAATACAATCTGCAACCTATTGCCTAGCGTATCCCCACTCGACCATTACTATCAAGCCAAGCGATCAGCACTGGATCAAAGAGTGCAGGAGGGCATGCCAGGAACAGCAATAAACATATTTAAAAATGAAGTACCAACCGGGTGAAGCTACACAACAGGGTTTGCTCTGCATCAAACACCCTAATCAGTAAGTGATAGACATAGCTAAGCAATCCTACAACAAACAGATGAGGTCTGAGCTCTGCAGTCCGATCGCATCCACAGTGGTAGACAATTTAACAACTCACTGGGAGAGGAGCCTCTGTAAATATCCCCACCTTCAATAATGGGGGAACCCAGCACATTAGCGCAAAAAAGATAAGACTGAAAAATTCACAACAATCTTCAGTTAAAAGTGCTGAGTGGATAATTCATCTCATCCTCCTGCAGTGGTTCCCAACACCACAGCTCCCAGCCTTCAGTCAATTCTTGATATCATCTAGAGTGAATCAAAACGGTTGGAGGCAGTGAATACAGCAAAGGCCCTGACAAATTCGGAAAAAGTGAAGGCTTGTGCTCCAGCACTTGCCACACCCAGGACCAAACTATTCCAGCACAGCTACAATACTAGCATCTATTTGACAACTTGGAAAATTGCACAGGTACGTCCAAAAAGCAGGGCAAATCCAACCCAGCCAATTACCACCCCATCAGTCTACTTTCAATCATCAGTAAAGTTATAGAAGGTGTCAGCAACAGTACTTTCAAGCAGCACCTGATCAGCAATAATCTGCTCAGTGACACCCAGTTTGGATTCCCCCAAGGCCACTCATGACAGCTTTGGTTCAAACATGGACAGAAGAACAGAATTCCAGAGGCGAGATGAGAGTGACAGCACTTGACATCAAGGCTGCGTTTACACCAAGTAATGTGATCGAGTACGCATGACAATAAATAATTTGAAGAGCATGGGAGCCCCTACCAAAACTAAAATCAACGGGAATCAGGGGAATGCTCTGCAATGGTTGGAGACATATCTTGCGCACAGAAAGATGGCTGCAATGGTTGGAGGCCAGTTATCTCAACTCCTAGACACCATAGTAGGAGCTCCTCAGGGTAGTATCAGAGGCCCAACCATCGTCAACAATTTCATCAATGACTTTCCCTCCATCATAACGTGGGGACATTCACTGATAATTGCACAATGCTCAACACTATCTATGACTCCCAGATGCTGACAGACCATTGCACAGATGCAACTAGACCTGGCCACTATTCAGGCTTGGAGAAAGTGAGGACTGCAGATGCTGGGGATCAGAGCTTAAAAATGTGTTGCTGGCAAAGCGCAGCAGGTCAGGTAGCATCAAAGGAGCAGGAGAATCGACGTTTCGGGCATAAGCCCTCTTCAGGCTTGGGCTGACAAGTTGCAAGTAGCATTTGTAACATACAAATGCCAGATAAGACCAATAAGAGACGATTTAACCACTGCCCCTTGAAATCCAATGGTTTTACCGAACCCCCCACTGCCAACATCCTGGGGGTTACCATTGACCAGAAACTCAACTGGACTCGACACAGAAACACAGTGGCTACAAGTACAGGTCAGAGGCTAGGAATTCAGCAGCGAGTGACTCACCACCTGCTTCCGAACACACGACCACTTCGATCTAGAAGCACAAAATAAGCGGATACATGGGAATACCGCCACGTTCAGGTTCCCCTCCAAGGTACTCACCATGGTGACTTGGAAACATATCGCCATTCCTTCAGCGTCACTGGTGCAAACTCCTGGAACTCCCCACCCAAACAGCATTGTGGCTCTACCTGTAGCCCCACGGACTGCAGCGGTTCAGGAAGGCAGCTCGCTACCGCCTTCAACAAGGCCAACTGGAAATAGGCAATAAATGGCAGCCTAAGGCAGTGAAGCCCACAACCTTAAACCTACCTGTTTAACCCCTGTCACGTAGTATGTTGGCAGCTGCAACTTTTGGAAGCACACCATGAGCTCTGAAACGAATGCCCTGCCTGATCCCATCACTCCTTGTTGCAACCGAGATGCTGGTGGTGCATGTGCAGAACGATGATGGTGATGCTGGTGGTGCATGTGCAGAGCGATGATGGTGATGCCGGTGGTGCATGTGCAGAGCGATGATGGTAATGCTGGTGGTGCATGTGCAGAGCGATGATGGTGATGCCGGTGGTACATGTGCAGAGCGATGATGGTGATGCCGGTGGTGCATGTGCAGAGCGATGATGGTGATGCTGGTGGTGCATGTGCAGTGAGATGATGGTGATGCTGGTGGTGCATGTGCAGAGCGATGATGGTGATGCCGGTGGTGCATGTGCAGAGCGATGATGGTGATGCCGGTGGTGCATGTGCAGAGCGATGATGGTGATGCTGGTGGTGCATGTGCAGTGAGATGATGGTGATGCCGGTGGTGCATGTGCAGAGCGATGATGGTGATGCCGGTGATGCATGTGTAGAGCGATGATGGTGATGCTGGTGGTGCATGTGCAGAGCGATGATGGTGGTGCCGGTGGTGCATGTGCAGAGCGATGATGGTGATGCCGGTGGTGCATGTGCAGAGCGATGATGGTGACCACCTGAATTTGGTGGTGACCCAGCTCCTGAGGTGGGAAAGGCCCCTCTAAAAGTGGACTATCTACCCCCGCAGGTTTGTTAATGTGTGGAACTGAGCTGGCCTGGCTGATTGAGTGTATTGAAAGGTGAACCAGACAAAGGTGTTGCTGATAAACTGGGGAGTTAATGGCTCATAGGGGACGGGCAGGGAAGGTGCGGGTTAAGGCTAGAAACAGATCAGCCGGGACTGAATGACGAAGCAACGGCTTCGAGGGGCTGAACGGCCTCCGACTTTCCGTCGTCTATCCCCTCACCTCCTGTTTGGGCTCTCTCCCCCCGCTCGGGCCCGGAGCTGTCGCTATCGCTGTCGGAGCCGGTGCCGGTGTCGCTCATGCCTCCGGGCAGCCGCAGAGTGAACCCCGCCGCCGAGCCGCCGCAGCAGCATCCGGGGTCTCAGCGGGCGGAACCGGAACCGGAACTGGGACCGGAAACACAGGTCTCCTCGGGCGGCCATCTTGGTGAGGGCGGGATTGAGTCCGTATCCGGTCCACAGAGAGGGGGAGAGGAGGGCATAGGGTCAGAGGGGAGGGGGAAGAGGAGGGCATAGGGTCAGAGGGGAGGGG
>NC_057720.1:85756279-85808143 GCF_004010195.1 Chiloscyllium plagiosum | reverse complement strand
AAGGGAGGGGAGTGCAAAGCGATGGCTGGAGGGAGAGGTAATTGAGAGCAGGTAGGAAATGCAGGAAAGGCTAGGGTTGTGGGAGTTAAAATAGAGGGAAAGGGAGGGGGTACCTGGACCTCTGGGAGGAAAGAGGGATATGTTCAAGGAAAGAGAAGCAGGGGAAATGTTGAGAGGGAAGACAGACAGAGGGAGGGGATTTGGAAAGGGAAGGAGATAAAGGATGCATATGAAGAATTAAGGGGTTTGGTGTTAAAAGGGTAGTGAGAGAGAGTGGGAAGCAAAGAGAATTGAAGTGTGGGAAGTAGAAAGAAAAGAGTTTTGGAGTTAAGGAAGTGGGAAAGGAGAAGAAATTGGATGAATGGGATTTGTGTAAGGGAAATATAGGGTTTGAAGGGGGAGATTTCTTTCATTTCCTCAACCCTTAAAATTAGATGGAGATACTTGAGAATTTTTTAGTGTTTATTCTCACATTTACAAGGGAGACTTATTCTTCCCATGGTAAAAATGTTAACTACCTGAGGTGTTCCAAACATTAATTTTTATACTAGATTAGAGTGGTGCTAGAAAAGCACAGCAGGCCAGACAGCATCCGAGGAGCAGGAAAATCGAGGTTTTGGGCAAAAGCTCTTCATCAGCTCTATTCCTGATGAAGGGCTTTTGCCCGAACCGTCAATTTTTCTGCTCCTCGGATACTGCCTGGCCTGCTGTGCTTTTCCAGCACCACTCTAATCTAGACTCTGGTTTCCAGCATCTGCAGTCCTTGCTTTTACCTAATTAATTTTTATACTACCTATTTATTTGAATAGACAAATCACCTTTGTGATTCTATTCATCCAATCATGGTCAAATCCCATCTATGGTATTTAAATAGAAAACAACAATGGGGAATGTGTACATGATGTAAGGGAGGTAAACAGATGACCAATTGCTATGTCTTTAATCTTGTTTTGATGTGTCACTTAGTTTTATGGACTGGAACATTGTACTGGACCAATAATCATGTACAATGGGTTAATGTTTTAGGATGGCACTTCTCATGGGAAAGGAACCATTTGCTGTAGGCCTAGCGTTGTTCACATGTAAGAGTTATCGTTTCACTGACCTGTGTGATTCTTTGTCACTCTGGGACATGACTGTTTTAACCCTTTTTCATCTGTTTTTGCTTTGTTTGTTCTGTCTGACCACACATGGCTAATACCCTGAATCATCATCTATTTTTTTTCTAAGCTACATTACTTGCCCCAAAAACTATCCTGAGATTGTATAATTTTTTTTATTTAAAATGATCTTTCTTCTTTCAGGCCATCCACCTCCTCTTGGCCATGCCCACAATGGCCAACTAACTAAAAACTGTTGAGAATTTTCTCCTTCCCTCAGGTGACCAATTGTCACAGAATCCTCAACACTCCAAATGCAAGCAATGACTATCTATACTACTGTATTATAACTGGAGCAGTTAGTTCTTGCCCCACTCATTGTTCTGAACGGTGATGTATGTTTCTCTCTGGTATCTTTTTTATTATCTTCTCTAAATAACAAGCCGTACCCGATCAGGTAGAATGAAAACAACACTTGCACTATCACCTCCTATTGCCACATTATCATTATCCAAAATGTATCCATACATTGAACCATTGGTTTCAAAGGTCCTCACAACATTTGCTATTTTTGATTTGTTCAATTTCTCTTCAGATGTGTTTGGTTTTCTGTTGTAGGATATAGCATATTTTGTGTACTCTTTCTAATCCACAGAATGTTCAAATGTTCAGGTAATGGAGGACTCGAGTATGAGAAATTGTTTGTACATTGCTCCATTCATCTTGAATGCTTTTTTTTTAAAAAATATTTTTATTGGAGCCCTTTTAAATCTTTTACAAAACATCTATATACAAAAGAAATACCAAAAAACAGAAAAGTAGATTCAGTACAACAAAGTCATATTGCGATACGATTAGTAATGAGCGATCTACTATTCTTCCAGAACATATGTATCAACTTAAACTAAACTACAAACAAATTAAATAAAAATTAAATTAAACTAAATTCAAATTAAATTAAATTATATCTCACTATTCTGTTTCACTCATCACACCTCCACTGAGGCTTCCATCCCTGGGAGCACCAGACATTGTACCCATATTCTTTCTCCCCTAGCCTCCTCCTCCGAAAGCCTCCTGGGCACCCATACTGATTCCCACGGCCCTGATTAATACTGCTGATAAGTCTGCATCAATATAATTTTGAAAGGGCCACCACATCTTATAAAACTGCTCGGTTTTGTGGTGCACCATGTTTGTGAGGTAGTCCTGGGGGAGATGCTCAATCACCAGCCTACGCCACACCTGGTGGCTTTTCCAACGTCCAATTCATTAAAATGTTCGTCCTTGCACAGTGGGTAAGAATGTTGCACAGTCTCTTCCCAAGTTCCCCCAGAGAGAGCAAATTTGGCAAACCCAGAAGAAGAAATACCAGATCCACGTTAATTTCAATCCCCAGGATGTCCTTTAGCTCCCTTACTATAGCACTCCAATATCTCTAGATATTATGACCAATAGCAATGTGTGAGAGTGCCTATACTAATTTTACATTTGGGACACCCTGGTGACACTCCTCTCTTGAACTTAGCTAGCCTCTCTGGCGCTATATGAGCCCTGTGTAAGATCTTCAATTGCATGGCTTACACTCTGTTACATACTGAAATTTTCCTTACATTTCGCCATATATCTTCCCATACCTCCAATGAGATAACTTCTCCTAGCTCTCGATTCCATGTCCTACACAGTCCTTCCACGTCCCCTAAGGCACGACCTTTCTGTAAGTGGTACAAAGTACTAACTGAAAGAGCATCCGGACACTGGAGAACTCTTCTCCATGTCTGACTCCACGTCTCTCCTGAGCGAGGAGCATGGTCTTCCTCTTATATAATCCCTTATCTGAAAATACCGGAAAAGGTCCCTATTAGACAATCCATATTTCTGACTTAACTGGCTAAATGACATCAAGACCTCCCCCTCGAACAAATCTCCCATGAAAGAGATTCCCTTATTCTCCCATAACTTAAAGCCGGAGTCCATTGCCCGAGGTTTAAATACTGGGGCTCCCACCAATGGGGTAAACGGTGAGGTTTTTAACCAATAGCCCTCATCTTGCATCATTATCCTCTGTGCTTTCACTGTATTTAAAATGATTGGATTCTTACACTGCTCGGTCACGGATTTCATCTTATCCGTAAGTAATAGATTAACTGGGGGACATCTCAACTGCAAGGCTTCAGCATCAAGCAAATCACCTCGAAATTTCTCCGGACCCAGTCACTAACATATGCTAACAGGGCACTTATTTGATATTTCTTCAAGTCTGGAAGATCCACCCCTCCCTCACCCAGCGAAAGCTGCCATTTGGTAAATTTAATTGGAGGGCGCCTGTGACACCAAATAGAGGATCCTAGTCAACCACTGAGCCTCCGTAACACTCATCTGGGTAACAACAACGGGAGCATTCTCATGGGGTACAACAGGCGAAGAAGAACATTCATTTTAATCAGGGCTATTCGGCCTAACAGTGATAACGGTAATCCCTCCCAGTGCTGCAAATCCTGTTTTATCCTCTCCAACAGTTGTGCATAGTTAGTTTTATACAGCTGGTGGAAGGCAGGGGTAATAAAAATTCCCAAATACAAAAAACTTTTTGACAATCATCTAAATGGGAACTGCATTCCATCCTTCAGATCAGGCACCTCCACTAATCGGCTACCGATTTTGTAAAGTTGATCCTGTAGCTCGAGAAACCGCCCAATAAATTAATTGTTTGAATCAATTGAGGAACAGACTTCTCCGGATTGGCCAAGAACAAAAGGACGTCATCAGTATATAGGATGATCTTATGCTCCCCCATTCCCACCCTTGACGCCACTATTTCACGATCCCTCCTGATAGCCTCAGCTAACGGCTCAATTGCCAAGGTGGATAACAGTGGTGAGAGAGGGCACCCCTGTCGACTTCCTCTCCCAATATTAAAGTTATCTGACAGTGCCGTTTCTGATGACTGCTGCCTTAGGATCATTATACAACACCGCCACCCACCTGGCAAAGGATCCCCCCCAGACCAAAGCGCTGTAGGACCCCAAACAGATATGGCCATTCTATCCAGTTAAACCCTTTTCTGCATCTAGGGAGCCCACCAAACCTGGGATCAATCTTTGCTGGCATACCTGCACTGTGTTCAGTACCCTCCTGATATTGTTGGAGGAGCTATGGCCCTTAACAAAACCCATCTGATCTTCTTTTATAATATGGGACAAGACCTTTTCCAACCTCAGAGCTAGCATCTTGGATAGAATTTTAAAAGCTACATTCAACAGTGAAATAAGTCTTTATAAACATGTTCTTCAGGGTCTTTCCCCTTCTTTAAAATGGGGGCGATATTAGTCTCCCTGAGAGAGGGTGGAAGACAATCCTGTGTATAAGAATAGTTGTACATCCCCAGAAGTGGCTCCACCAACTCATTTATGAATTCCTTATAGAATTCACTTGGAAATTCATCTGGCCCCAGTGCTTTGCCCCCCTGGAAATGCCTTATTGTTTCCTGCACTTCCTGTATCGTTATAGGCGCATTCAACAGGGAAGCCTGTTCCATGTTTATACTGGGAGGTCCAGGTTCTCAAAAAAGGACTGTGTTCCCCTCCTTCCGACCGATATAGCTCTGCAAAGTATTCCCTAAATCTAACATTGATCTTCTTCAACTTATGGGTGCCAGCCCTCTCTCTAACAGACATGATAGATTGGAAGCTTTATTCCTCCTAGCCAGATATCTACCTGGCTTATCTCCAAATTCAAACAGTCTTTGTTTGGCAAAGAAGACCAATATTTTTTGCCACCTGTGTGTGCATTGAGTCTAAAGCTGCCCAGAGGGCTGTGACCCGCTGCAGCTTGACCAATGAGGACCTATTATAATATACTTCCTCAGCTATCTGCAGCCTGGCCTCCAGTCTCCGTTTTGCTCCTCCCTCTACTTCCTTCTAGTCGCTGATTACAAAATGATCTGGCCTCGTAAATATGCCTTAGTGGCCACCCAAAGTATTGGCCATACCCAAGTTGATAACCCATAAGGCACTCAATCCTCTTCTGATGTACTCAACAAATTTGTTATCCCTGAAGAGGAATGGGTCCACGCGCCAGTGCCATGCATCCATTCCACCATCCTTGATTTTAACATCTACATACACTGGCGCATGGTCCAAGACAGCTATATTCCCAATTTTGCATGCCAATGTTCTATCTAAACCGTCAGTTGGCATAAAAAAACATGTCAAATCGCCTATGGCACTCGTGTGGATTGGAGTAGAAAGTAAAGTCTCTTCCATTGAGGTGGAGATGCCTACACACATCCACTAGTCCCAACTCCTCACGCACGTCCACCAACTGCTTAGATTGCGTGGGTGTACGTGCTGGACCCCTTGGCACCCTGTCAACCTCGGGATCTATTAGGCAATTAAAATCCCCTCCTATGAGTGTACGGCACATCCAAAGATTAATTAATTTAGCAACTGCATCAATTAGAAATTTAAGAGGGTGCGTCGGGGGACAATACACATTCAAGACACCATACTCTTCTCTATGTATTAGATCTTTAAGAATGATGAACCGTCATGTTCGTCCTTAATTTGCTCAGTTACCTGGAAAGGGTGGTTCCTTCTTACCAGTATAGCCACTCCTCTACTCTTAGAGCTGAAGGAGGTGAAGAATACCCTGTCATAATCCCCCTGCTGCAGTTTCAGATGTTCCTTATCAGTTAAATGCATCTCTTGCAGTAGGGCGATATCCACCCTTTCCTTCCTAAGGCTTGTGTCATGGAAATTAAATCGACTCGACTCAAATGCTTGCAAGAGCAAAGAAAAAGTTTATTTCAGACCTTTGCAAAGGGACCCAATACATTGGCAAGGCACCTCATGTCAGGGGTGCCTGATAACTTTCACATATTCCCTTTATACTATAATTCGCTTATTCTTATCAACACCTCAAGCCAGGAGCCTGGAACATTTGAATTCCTTTCCAGATATGGAGTTGTTTTTCTCCTTCCTTGACTGTTGATATGGTAGTTTAACTGGCCTTGCAAGTCTACTGTTAGGTTGGTTTAACTGGCCTTATAGGTCTGCTGTTAGGTCGATTTGCCTTTACATTTTTTCTGTCTGTCTGCAATACTTGCCCCTAGTTTCAGTCAGGCCCTTCTTTGTTTTCCCTATGCTTTTATAGATTTCACAATAAATGTTAATTTTCCATTACAGTTTGACAGCACCTTCTTTCTTTTAATAGGGGAGTAGCTCCCTTTTACAATTCAGGTGCACCACCTGAACAAATCACTAGCCATGGTCATCCAGGGCCGCCCATGGTTTCCCAGGAGGAGGAGGCTTATCTGAGGTGTGACGAGCGACAAATACATTACCTCTTTGAAGTCTAAAAAACTATTCCTATAAAAACTACAACTAAAAAACTAATCACTACATTTAACACCTAAATAACCCCCAATTTGCTAGAGATCTTCCCCCATGCCCATAGTGGCACTACTCCCAATCCTTGCTACCATCCCAACTCCCTCTAGCTGAGGATATGCCCGAGCCCCAAAAGAAGAAAACCTGTTATTTACCTTCTGAGAGTTAACAATGGATGCCCCTTCCCTCCCACCCATCTTAACCACCCCAATAGAAAAACAAAAGGACAGCAATAAAAAAAAAGTTCCTAGATAATACCCAACCGACTGACATATATAATAATTCCAGTTTTATATCAAGGCCGTACATATAAAGCCAAGAACCACAAAAAAAGGGTGAGATAGAAGAGAAAAAAGGGGCAATTAAAAAAACCCATACCATTGTAACTATGCCCCCTCCACTCCCACCCCGACTTGAGTCCTTTAATTCAGAGAATTCACAAAGTCCTTCACCTTATCTGCAGAGTCAAAGTTATGTACCATCCCTCCATGAGCGAAACGCAACACGGCCAGGTACCTCAAGGAATATTGAACGTTCAGGCCCTTTAATTCCTTCTTAACTTCATCAAATGCCCTTCTCAATTAGGGCTCCTGAAAGGTCCCAAAAGAACATTATCCTTGAGCCTTTGTACATTAAAGCCAGTGAATTTCTTCCCAGTCTTCTTACTGTTTCAATTAATTACTGTTTTTCTTTATAATACAGGAGCTGCAATAGCACCGCACAGGTTGCGGTGGGACCTGCGCCCTTGTGCGGTCCTATTGCAGCTCCTGCATTGCAATCCTCTTGAATGCTTTTAACATTCAGATTGACTACTTCCTATCGATGGATGGTAGCTGTAGAAGACATATTGTTCTATTTTCCAGGGGACGTTGCCTGATCCTTTGCTAGAAACCATGTCTGCACTGTGATGACACAATAGCAGCCATTCTCCACATTGACCACTCAAGTAGGCTCCATATCAGCCGACACAGCTGGTGTAGTAGTTAGCAGTTGTGTTAAAGTCACATTTGGCCTCCTGTATCTTACAGATTAGATAGGGACACAATCACTGATTTTCTTTTGTTGCATCCCTTTAGGGTGGAACTAATATCTTCCCTTGTATTTTCATCCCAGAAGGAATGATGCCACAATGCCTAACATTATATTTTCTCTTAATTACTTGAATATTCGCAACTATGTACAACTTTCCAGGTTGCATATTGTCAGTTATCACAGATATAACTAGGGTCATTCCCAATAACATTTCCCTTTTTAAACATAGTATTTGTTGAATATTTGTGGATCTTACTTGTGAGTTGGCAACCAGTTATGCTTGCCTTTGTTTTAGATCAATTCAACAATTGGTTATTGCTGATCCTTAGATGTACTTCCCTTGTTGAAAGTGTCTCATTATTTGATGTATCTGTTCAACCATTCTTGACTCAAAGGGATTACAGTGGAAGGGGGAAGAGAGAGAGAGACAAGATAGATAGTGTTCAAGCTGTTTTCTTTTGAGACATACCTTTCCTTATTACTTTATTAATTGCTTATGTATGACTGTCAACTACTATTACCAGGATTTTAATGTGCCCAGTTAGTCCTGCATCTCCTTTTTTTTAAAAAAAGAAAAGTTGTTAATGTAGGGATGTTTACTGTCATCCAATCAATTGAACTTACGAAAAGATTCTAGTATTAAATCATTATTAAGGACTAGACCTTGTTTCCGCAGCCTAATCCCACAGATTTGAGCATTCCTTTAGAATTCCATTTTGCTTCCCTTCTCTATTGAAAGAGGGTTTGCAGGAATTGGGGAAAGGTGGAATGGGGTAAGATGGGAGGTTTGGGGGAAAATGGGAAGAGTGATTTGTATTGCTGACAAAAGATGTTGTTTTGTTGCAGCTTTTACTTACCAGCACAATTTGAAAAGAATACCTATTTAATGGGAGGACCAACATTTCTTGGCAAGCGGACCCTGATTGGAAGAGGCATTGGTATGTAAACACAACAATTAATGATGATTGACAGTTCATTGCCAAGCTTTGTTTAAATTTTAAACCAGGCAGGTTGACTTTAATTTCTCAGGGCATTGCCTGAGGACTGAATCAGTGAATGGCTGTCACCTATTTTGCAGGATTCAAATATTCGTGTTCGTTCTGTCTGTAATAAACAGAGCCCACTGTATTACTATTCAGTTTCCATTACATGCAAGTGAATCTCACTGTAAACCCAACTAATAATCCTAAATATGTTAAATACAAACAGTATTCAATGGGGAGCAATATAAAAAATATATTTTGCTTAAAGGAAAAGTTCAGTTCTATTTATAAAGATAATTCATATTATTATTTCCTCACATATAAAAATGTTCCCTGCATGTACTATTTGGAAGACGACAGATGAATGCTTTTCTTTAGATTGTTAAATAGAGACATTGAATACAGGGAAGGCACTTAAGTGGGAAATAATTAAAGGAATACTTGCATTTAGATTAAGCGCACTGCACATAAACAACTGTTGTAATCTAACACAGCAGCTATCCTAAAATGAGAAACATCACATCAATGAAAATGTTTAATTGTTGGTTGAAGGAAGAATCTTAGCAATAACACCAGGAAATCACTTTGCTCTTCATTCTGTAGTGTTGATTTCCTAAATGTTCACAAGCACTATCAAGTGACAAAGGCTGACCCTTCACCTAACTTTTAATACTTTCAAAAATAAAGTGAAATGTCTGAAGCTTTCTAAATAAAAAAAACAGTTTATTGTAATTTTTTTAGCACTTGGTGAAATAGACAATATAAAACCATTTAAGAAATAAATACAATTTCAATTTATACCTTAATATTTTGAGTGGAGTTAATCTTTGTAACATTAAAATATGAAATGTGGGTTTGTCAAATGGAAATCACCAAGAATGTCCAAATGTTTTGGATGGACTTGAACACACTGTTTCCAGTATCCAAGTTATTTCTGAATTCCATTCTCTAAATCACAGTCTGGAGCTTGAGATCACTGCAGGCTAGAGGATTGATGAGATCTTGCCTTTGACCCACAGTGTTCCTCTGCCAGTGGATGAGTATACACCAGTGACCAAGCAAATGGCCAGTCCAACAATGCTATGTCTTGACTCTTGGGCTTGAAGTGGCAGTTCCCAGCAACAGCAAGTGGAGATCGTGAAGTGATGTGCTGCACAAACATAGGATCCTTGCACAGACCATTTTCCAGCTTCCTCCTTTGGTGAGAGAGAGGGTCTTGCAGATAAGACAATCTTCCAAAGCGCACAGTATCTCAGTGGAGAAAAAAATAAATTGTACAAATTTTTAATAGCAAAAAAGATAGGCTTGTTTTAAAAACTGATTTGAGCTTCCCTAGCCCAGAAAGCATCACATTGAGGTTCAGAAAAATACTCAACCAGACACTTAAAAATATATATTTCACAGTAAGTAATTTGAACAATTATTTTAACAAGCAGTCAAAAAGAATCAGCTGGATTTTGAGATTCCAGTAACAGGTGGTCTTTCACATAAAGTACAGTGAACATCAATGTTTCATTTGCAATTTTAAACTCTATTCAGGGCATGCCATTCAGATAACTTCATGGAGGGCAGTCTCCAGTTTCAATCTCTCTCTCCGGACTGACTGGGAGCACCAGATGGGAAATGCGGCTCCATAGCCCACTCAGTTTATCAGTATCCATATGCAGTTTATCGGAGCAGAATTTCTTCTTGACAAAGTCATGGACCATTTCCTCCATGTTTTTGAGGGACAAGTCCAGCTTCAACTTTGGCTCATCCAGCAAGACTGTGATCAAAATGGAGACATCCTTGAATGCAGCATTTTCATGATCACAGTACTTGTAGAACAGAAAGGTAGAAGAGGGTGGGAGATCCTGGAAGTGATGTATTACAGCGGCCTTCCTCCCTTCCGTGAACCCGGCTGTCAGTTGGTTGTCAAGTTTCAGCTTCAGTGCATCGCTATCCGGTGATTTCTGATCTGATCCATTGATTTCTAGTACACTTGAATTGAAAGCAGATGCGTACACCTCAGCTATCCTGCGAGTGAGGCATTGCATGGTTCTCTTTGCATCCTGTGCGGCAGTAAACATGAGAATAACAGGCTGAGTGGGCATTTCCTCACCCACATGTTTCTTCAACAAAATACTGCTCCGTTTCCACAATTCGTCTTGCTGATTTGGAAACTTGGTCTTCATCTCTTTCCACTTGGCTAGAAAGAGTTCCGGTCTCAGCATTAGGTGATCAGGCTTCTTGCATACCCAAAGATAAAATACACAGATGCTCAAGACCGCAACCAATCCCATTAGTGCAAATAGAACTTGCCAGGAGGAGGACTTGGTTTCTAAGAAAAGATGAAATAGGCACAGTTATTCTTTTTGTTCCAGGAATAGTAGATTGCAGAAGTTTTAAGTAGATCAGATGCCACACTAGAGATCGCCTTCGGCTATATTATTTGATTGTGCCCAGTCAGAACTAGTTCTACTCAAGTCCATTCAATAGTACTAAGGGGCTTTAGGTTTGGTGTGATCCATCATAGTTACAATACTAAAATATTCTGGCCATTTGCAATTTCCATCATTCAACCATTGGCAATTACACTTCGAGCAGTTTCATCCTGAAACATTCTCCCCTTCAACCCCAACCCTCAAACCTCTCCACCACACATCTTTTTAAGATGCTTATTAAAATCCAAAGCACCCACCTTAATATCATTTCACATGACTCAATGTCAAATCTCTCAAAAACTAATGAACAGAAATGTAAGAATATAGAAATCAGAGCAAAAGTAGATCACACGATCCCTCAAGCCTTCTCTACCATTTAATATGATCACAGCTGATGATACCTCAACTCCACTTTCCTTCTCATTCCCCTTATTTCTCAATTCCTCAAAAGACCAAAAATCTGTCCATCCTAGCTTTGAAAATATTCAATGATGAGCATCCACAACCCTCTATAGTAGAGAATTCCAAATATTCACAAGTCTCTGTCAAAATAAATTTCTCCGTATTTTAGATCGAAATGATCAATCCTTACCATGTGGTTGTGTCAGCTGAGCTAGATTCCCCAGCTATGGGAATCAATCTTTCCGTGACTACCCTGTCAGGCCTCTTCCGAATCTTTTACATTACTCTTTTTGCTGACATTGGCTTCCAGTCAAACAATATATTTATTTTAAAATTCTTATCATTTGTTTCCCAAACCTTCCTTGGCCTCACCCCTTCCTACCTCTTATCTCCTCCTGGTCCACAAACATAACAGATACCTGACTCCTCTAATTGTGGACTCTTGAGGAAGCCCAGATTTAATTTGCACATCGCTGACCACATTTTAAGAACATAAGAACTAATAGCAGAAGTAGATAGAGGGCTGACCAAGCCTGCTCTGCCACTTAACATGATTATAGCTGATCTCTCTGTTAAAATACACTTTCCCCAACTCCCCCTTATTTCCGTAAGTAGTCAAAAAGTCAGTCTTAAAGTCCAAAAACGTGCAGGTTAGGTGAATTGACCATGCTAAATTGCCATGGTGTTAGATGTAGGGGAATGGGTCTGGGTGGGTTGCTCTTCGGAGGGTTGGTGTGGACTTGTTGGGCCAAAGGGCCTGTTTCCACACTGTAAGTAATCTAATCTAATCTAATCTGACTCCCTGGGCTAGCAAATTCCAAACATGAGGAATAAGTGAAGAAATTTCTCATTTCAGTCTCTGAAGCCCCGTACAATTAAAAGAAAGATTCTTTGATCATGTGCTCCAATCCATTTGTAATTGAGGACAACTTTCTATTTGCCTTCCTAATTGCTTGTTGTACTTGCAGGTCCATTTTTGAGATTCTTGTACATCCAGGTCTCCTCAACCATCAACATTTACAAGATTCACACTTTTTAAAAAAAAAAATCTGCTTTTCTAACAGCCAAACTAAATAACCTCACACTTCCCCACATTATAGTCCATCTTCCATTTTGTTCTCCACTCAGCTAATCTATCATTTCTCAGCCTCTACCCTCCAAACAACTTGCATTCCCAATTATCTTTGTTAAACCAGGAAACTTGAATACAAATATATTCTGTCCAGGTCATGAACATAGATGTAAATGGCTGAAGTCCCAGAACTCTCCCAGACAGTACTCTGCTAATCACAGATTGTTAACTTTAAAACACAGGTAGTTCTCCTACAATGCTGTAGTTGCATTCCAATGAAACCTCACTTAATAGAAAATAATTTAATAGAAATAATGGAGCCTATGGGAAAAGTGGGCTTACAGGCACTCAAACATCACCCAAAAGTCTAATGCAAAGTATAGCACAGTCTGAATAAAGGTTGAAATTGTATTTATTAATGAAACTAAAGTAAATTTAACATTGTACATTTTTTAAAAATGTACTCTCTCCCTTTCACAGAAAGCTGCTCTGTTGGTAGCTGACACCGACGCATGTGCAGAATGGCACAAAGACAGGCACCGACATCGCACATGCGCAGAACGGCATGGCGATTTCAGTGTAGACATCGATGCATGTGCAGAACGAAGCACGTGAACTGATCCCTGCTGGAATCACACTATTGCAAATGGAAGTAGGCGTTCTTGAAAAAGACCATTCCCAAATTCTTCAGTGACATACAGCCATATCGCGCTGTCGAAACGCATGTTATCCTGAACTACCTGTACCCCATTTATCACTGATCTTTCCTTTTTGACTGCTAACCATGGTAATACTTCACCCTCAAGCCATAAGCCTTCATTTTGCATATTAACCTTTTGTGTGACACCTTACCAAGCAATGTTTAGAAATCCAAATAGGCTGCATTTACTGCTTCTCCTATGTGGGGGGGGGGGGGGGGTGCTGAATGGTCTATTTCCATTTCTAAATAAAATTTAAAAAATCAAACATGATTTCCCATTTGCAAAACCACGTCAACTTTGATCCTAGCGTGATTTTCTGTGCGCAATGCTCTGTTCTCTGAAGTAGAGACAGATCCTTGGCCATGACTTGGAAAATATCACCAAGTGCCAATATTACATTAAATTATGAATATGGGACTGAAGGCAGGCTCAAGTCTATAGCAGCTAGAGTGAGGATTCAACCACATGCTGGTGATAAAAATCTGATCCACACACTAGCCATCTAGTCAACTTAGTTGACCAGCCCTGCAATTTCATTATTTAGGAGTTGCTAAAGAACAAATTTCAACATTTTTCCAATATCAGAGGTTAGTGCAACTGCTCGGTGGTTCTCAGATTTCTCTCTTTTTCTTGAGCAGTAATATTATATTTGCTGACTCCCAATTCAGTAATACTAATCCTATGGGATCAATTATTCTTAGGTGTTTGACTAAGTCACTGTAATTTTAAAGTTTTTAGAAGCCAAGATCCCAGTACTCCACTCATTATATTTGTCAACTAAAAATACCCCACTTTTACCTACTCTCTGCTTCCTGTCCACTAATTGAGCTTCCATCTATATTATAGTATTGCTAATACCAACTTTCATTCAATCCTCGTGTGACATATTACATTCTTGACTTAGCAAATATAGGAGTGAAGGAGTATAGTGGTTGGAGAGTCAGAGAAAACCAGCCGATTGAGGAATGTTTCTGCTATAGCTTGCAGACCTGCTTCAGAATTAGTTAGCTCAGCTAGCTGGATAGCTGGTTTGCAATACAAAAAATGATGCCAAGATCATGGGTTCAATTCCTATAGTAGCTGAGGTTACTATGAAGGTCCCCCTTATCAAGTTCTCCCCTTGCCTGAGGTGTGATGACACTCAGGTGAAAATAATACCAGTCATTTCTCTTCAATGAGAGAGCATCTTTATGGTCCTCTGGGACTGTGGTGACTGTACTTTTTTTTAAACTATTATAAAACTTCCATCTTTGTATTCCAACCCTTAAGATAAAGGCCAACACTCCATTAGCCCTTTTAGTTATTTATTATGTCTGTCCAGTAATTTATACGTTGTTGAACTTGGATCCCTGGATCCTCTACTCATCCACAATTCAAAATCAGAAAATATTCTGATTTCTTTTTCTTCGGTTCAAAAGTATATGATCTCACACTTCCTCACATTAAACTCCAGCTGCCAGAGTTCTGTCTACCCATAAGATTAGTTAGAGGTGGCTTTTGCAATTTTGTGCTCTCATCTACACTGTTCTCTGAAATCAACTAAATTATTGCTGTCAGCAAATTTGTCTATATGGTTCTCTATTAGTTGTGCCAAGTCATTTTGCAATATAGTGAAAAGCTCGTGTCCCAGTATAGAATCTTGGGAAACACCGCTATTCACTTCCTGTCAATTGAATACACACCCATTAATGTCTGTCTATCCTTTAGTTCATAAATCAATTCCTGTTTAGTTAACAATCCTTTAAGATACTAATAGTACTAAAATAAATGATTTTTGTGTAAATTTAATGTTGGAAAATAGAATATTGTCCTGTTTGAGCACTCAGCAAGTTTAGACGAAAGTGGGTACTGCAGATGCTGGAGATTAGAGTCGAGATTGGTGCTAGAAAAGCATCACTCTACTAATCTTGACCCAGCAAGTTTACCCTGGTTAGCCATATCAGTTAATTGTTGGCTGAGTGCAAATTAATGCTCCCCCTGCTCCATTCCTAGGTATGACCAATCACTTCAAATTCAGGGGAGTTTTCCTTTTACTTTCCATATAGACATCCATAGGCCCCTCTGACTAAGACTGCAGACTGCCCTGGGTACCAAATCCTTGGAGCTTCTTTTGAGCTCAGTAACAAGTAAAATTATAATTTAAATCTCTATCCTTGTCTTATATTTTAGAGTTAATATTCTGTTTTGTAAGGGGTATTCAACTCAACTTCCCTTTGACCATTAAGAAGTATATCTGCAAAAATAACATGATACACAATTCTCCCTCCTCCAAGCCTATTTTAACAGTATACTGTGCCCTTTAACATTACAAAGCAACATTACTATTTCCTCAGCAGCTGTTTTGAAGTTTTATTTTTATCTAATTGCTGATTTTACAATAAGTTCTTACCAAATTTATAAAGCACAATTTTTAAACACAGTCTATAGCCACCTGGATGACACACAAATTTCATCTTCTGTTCATTCTAATGGAGTACTGAGGATTGAATGGTGAGGGGAATTTGAACACTAACTCATCCTCCATCAATCCTAGAAACTAAAAAGAGTGAGAACAGACTATGGCATGCCTTCCCTAACTGCTAACATTAAGGGTGCCCTGTGAAATGTGATTTATTGGTCATTAATAAAGTGTATATAGGAAAGTCCATGCCCTGGCTGCACTCCTAGAACACCAAAAGTGGTCATAATACATTGAAAGAAAAGATCAATTGTAATGAAGCTGAAACCATCACTCCAGAAGAGTTTGTTACAACATACCTTCTGCACTTGGCCTAATGAACTGTGGAGTTCGTACTGAATCGGTGTGGTATTGTGGTTTCCTGTAGTTGGTGGGCTGGTAAGTATCAGCTATGGGAAAGAATGAACGAACATTTAAAATATACTGTATAGGTTCAATAACAAGAATGATTTTTTTTTTAAACTTTGCATGTTTCTAGTCGGAAACTCATTTGCTGCTCCTATGAGAGGATTGCATGAAAGACTTAACTATTGTAATACATGGCGATACTGTATTATGGACCTCACCTGCTTTACAAATGGTTAAGTACTGAACAGCCACTGTTATATTATACAACCATGATATTTGATTCGTGAGTTTTGAGAAGATTTGTAGCTCAGGTTGAGGTTCTGAATGTAGGTTTGCTCGCTGAGCTGGAAGGTTTGTTTTTCATGTAGAGGATACCAAATATATCTGTACTAACTATAACTCCAGCGAATGGAGCAATGTAACTACAATTTAATTATTAATTCTCATTTTTCAATTATATACACCTCATTTTAATGCAAAGTATAGCACTCCTTTGCTATTTCTACTACATGTATACATGGAGCTTAAACAATATATATGCATGGAGCAGAAACATATCAGGAATGAGGGATTTTAGATATAAGGTCAGATTAGAGAAAGTGGGCTTACTTCAAGCAGAGATGATTAAAAGGTGATTTTACAGAGATATTCAAAAACTATAAACAATTTTGACAGGGTAAAGGAGGATATACTATTTCCACTCGGTGGGTCAGTAACTTGGGGTCATAACTTCAAAGTTAGCAAGAGAGCCAAGACTGAATTGAGCAGCAACTTCTTTACGTACTTCGAGTTGTCAGGATTTGGAACTCTTTGCCTGGGAGAGTGGTGGAGATGGATTCCATAGGAGGTTTTAAAAGTGAGCTGGATATATATTTGAAAGAGATTAATTTCGAATGTTACGGATATAGGGCTAGAGAATGGGATTAGCTGGGTAGCTCTTTCGGGAGCTGGTACAAATGCAATGGGTCAGAATGGCCTCCTTTCATACAGTAAAATTCTATAATTATATCACAAAGAAATTAGGATATATGGGGAACTAGCTACAAAAGTAAACGATAGCAAAAGTTTGTTCAGTCACTAAAAGGGAATAGTGTGTGTAAAGTCAATCTTTGCCTCTAGAGAACAAGAATGGAGAGTTAATAGTAGATAATGAGTAAATGGTGACTTACATAAAAATACTTGTTAGTGTCATCATTATACAGAATACAAAAAAAATCCCATTAAAAGGTGGAATGGAGAAAGGAACTTAATGAAATTACAATCAAGGAAGTGCTACAAAAGCAAATTGATGGAGCTGTGGACAGACAAGTCTTTGGATTTGAATGGATTTCGTCCTAGGGTCTTAAAAATAGGTGGCTAATGATGTAATGCTTTGGTGTTAATTTTACAAATTCCCACAATTCAAGAAAGATTCCATCAGACTGGAAAATACAAATGGAACCCCTTTCCTCAGCAATGGAAGGAGGCAGTTAACAGGAAACCACAAGATTTCAAGAAAGCGTTTGATAAGGTTCCACATCAAAAAGTTTATTGCAGAAAATAAAAGATCATGGTGGAGGGCAACATATTAGCATGAACAGAAGACTGACTGGTTGGCAGATGTGCATATTTGTGCCTGATTGGCAGAATGCAATAAGTGGAGCCTGAACTTTTCACAATTTACATCAATGACTGAGATGAGGTGACGAAGGCACTATCATTAAATTTGTAGATGATGCAAAGAAAAGTTGGAAACTTTGTGGTGAAGAAAAAAATGATGTTTGTTCACTTTGGCAAAAAGAACCACAAAATACACAGGTTATAGCGAGGAGAATGTAAAGAGAGGATGTAAGAAAGTCAACTATACATAGCATTGGTGAGACTACACCTCAAGTACCATACACAGTTCTGATTTACTTCCTGGAGGATAGATAACTGGAAATAGAAAAGAGAAGCTAATTCCTGTAATGTAGGAGTTGTCTTATAGTAGGGGTTGAGAAGATTGAGCCTGTACTCACTGGAAGTTTGGAGAATGATAGATGTTTAGAGGAGGTTTTCCCTTTCCTGAAGGAAGCTGTAACTAGAGTTGGAACTTTTCCTGCATAGTTTGTAAGATCCTTTTCCAGGGTTCTTAATTTGTAAGTCTATGTTCTTTAGCTTTAATTGAGCAGAGAAGGGAGTCCTAGTTTCCCAGCTGCAGCTTCAAGGAACTGTTCATTTGTTTTTTCAAGTGGTCTGATACTATAGATTTCAGAACTTTAATAACTGTTCATGGACTGACAGAATCAAAGATGAACTGTTATACATAAAAAGTAGCAATAACTTTGGCTGAAATAAACTATTACAGACAAGGATAAACTTATACAGGAATTGAAAGCAATTAGCCATCTCTGGGAAAAGGAGGATTTGAAGCTACAAGAACAAAACTGTCTTGACATCTACTGCTTCATTGTCACAAGGATAACTCATTGCTGTTCTGAAGAATTTAAGGAGTTAACAGCAGGAAAGATGTGTCGTCAAAACAGACAGTTAAGGCTAAATATAACAAAGGGAACGAAGATGATACTTCTGATAAGGAGGAAAGTTTCTGGACTTGCAATAATTTGAAAGAAAGAATCTAAAGAACCATCAATAATATCACATCATGGGCTTGAAAGATGAAAATCTGTATAAAAATCTAACACCAAAACTCTTCCTTAGCAGAACTTCGAAGAACTTCCTTAGCATCAAACCCTGTACATTTCCAGAGGCGGAGTCGAAAAGCGTGGTGCTGGAAAAGCACAGCAGGTCAGTAATGTATGATGAAGGACTTATGCCCGTAACGTCGATTCTCCCGCTTCTCGGATGCTGCCTGACCTGCTGTACTTTTCCAGTGCCCCGCTTTTCGACTGATCTCTAGCATTTGCAGTCCTCACTTTCTCCACTTCCAGAGACAGACACTCGGTTAGGATCATTGCTAAATTCCACCATTAATCAGATAATACCCAAGTTGAGTTGTGAGGCTTAACTTGGTGACTTGAGGGGTCTTATTTTAGTTGCTACATGCAATAACGTTCAAATAATTATTTCAGTACTTGATTGTCTTTGAGATTTCTTAATAAGTAGCCAAATTAAAGGTAACTTGTGATTTACCCAGAACAGTAGTGTGTTCACGGGCTTATGATTTTAAAAAAAGTGAGATTTTTTTTAACCGAATAAAGGATGAACTGAGAGAAAAACAGGAATAAGTGAAAGTCAGGGCCAATATAATAAAAGGAGACTGATATCAAAGGTAACAGCCCATGAGATCCAGGAAAATTAAGCAAATTGGATCCACAATTGGCTTAGTGACAGGAAGCAGAGGGCAAAGGTTGAGGGGTGTTTTCCCAACTGGAAGCCTGTGTCCACTGGCGTCAGTGCAGGGGACTTTGTCATTTGTGGTGTATACAAATGAATGTAAGAGGATTGATCAGTATGTTCACAGACGATTCACAGAAGTGGTGGGGTGGCAAATAGTGAAGAGGATAGCCTTAGATTACAAGAGGATATTGACGAGTTGATCAGTGGCAAATGGAATTCAAATATCAGGAGGTATACTTGGGCAGACAAACAAGGCAAGGGAAACATGATAACAGTAGGACCCTTGGAAGCAGCAAAGATCAAAAGGACCTTGATACGCACATACAATAGTCTCTTTAAAAAGGTATCAGAGCAGATAGATAAAGTAATTAAGGCGACATATGGTATACTTGCCTTTATTAGTCAAGACAGAGTTTAAGAGCAGGAAGATACTGCTAGAATTAGATAAAACATGAGTTAAGCCACAGCTAGAATATTATCTGCAGTTCTGGAATCCACATCATAAGAGGGATGTGATAGCACTGGAAAGGGTGCAGAGATTTACCAGGATGTTGCCTGAGCAGAGAAGATAGAGAGAGGGCACGATGGAGATGTATAAAATTATGAGGGGCATAGATAGGCTACACAGGAAGTAACTTTGCAGGGATCAACAAGCAGGAGGCAGAGATTGAAGGTAAGGAGCCAAAAGATTTAGAGAAGGAAATGTGAGGAAAATCTTTTTAGCCAGAGGGTGATTGGAATCTGGAATTCATTGCCTGTAACATTGGTATGGGCAGAAACCTTCATAACAATCTAGATGTGCACTTGCGATGACAGGGCTATGAAAATAGGATTAGAATAGTCAGGTGGTTATTTTTAACCAGTGTGGATGTGATGGGCCAATGGGCCTTTCTCTTTACTGGAGACCTCTATGACTCAATGCTCCTTATTTTCTGTCTTATAATAGGCGAGCCAAAGTCCTCTTTCAGAGGGTTGTTAGGCTATAGCATTCTTTTGCACAAATATATTCAAGGCGAAGGGCTTTTGATCTATGCTGAAATCAAGGTGATGGCTTAGGTAGGGAAGCGAAATTAATAGTCAAATCAGGCATGGTCTTATCGAAGTTTGATGGACTGAATGGCCTACACCCTGCTCCAATTTCTTATGCACAAGATGATCAGATCATGGCAGCTTCAAGTCCAGGTGTTCCAGCAGATTGAGCAGAAGCTGTGTGGTCATTCTAGGTAACTGAAGATTCATTTGTGTAGGGAGTCAAACACTCTTCCTTTCCATCGAACGCTGGGATAGGAGATCCAATTAGTGAGAAAAGGGCTTCTTCCTGTTGGTACTTAGGCTGCCACAGGCAATCTCATTTATTGACAGTACCAAGACACATTCTGTTCAATGGCTGAACTCTAACAACATTAAGTGACCTTCGTTTCTGCACAATGGTGTAGTTTATAAGCTATTTTGTCAACGAATTTGAAACTCTATTAAACACAACAAAGTCAGATAGGTACTCTAAAGGACTTTAACCAACTTACCTATTGGTCTCAACCTGGTAGATTGTGCACAATGTTGTACATCAATATAGTTCTGGCATTCCCCGTAGCTTGTGGCTTGAAGGTCAGCTTTAAAGAGGAGAGATGAATTAGAAATTATACTATGGCAAACTACATATAGGTGTTTAAAAAATCTCCAATATGCTCACCAACAGGAAAGTTCACTTTTTATTTGCATGTATGTTATTGGAGACATCACTCCTGGCTCCTATTTATTGGAAAGACTCAACTGCTGCAATAGATGTACAACTAAATTACAAGTTCCTTGGTTTCTGAATGGCTAAAACAAACAACCATTCAATACGGATGATATCAAATTTATCTGGTCCAAATGTATCTTCAGTGAATACCAATGCTACTTCAATTCAGTTAAATTGGTAATTTGGAGCTACAATCATGGCCTGCCAGCAGAAGAACATAATGAGAATATAAAGTACAGTTAACCTTTGTAACAAGAGCAATTTTTATTTAATTAAAATAATAATTCATGGGATTATGGCAACATTTATTATACATCCCTACTTTCTTTCAGGTGGGTGATAATGAGCTTCCTCCTTGAATTGCTGAAATCTGTAGTGTAGGTACACCCACAGTGCGGAGAGAGGGAGATCCAGAATTCTGACTCAGCGGGATTGAAGGGATGGTGATATAGTTCCATGTCAACATGATGTGTGGCCTGGAGGGAAATGTGCAGGCAGTGGTGCTTTAGTCGTTATAGGTGTTAGGGGTTGCATTTGGAAAGTGCTGTCTGAGCAGCCTTGGTCAGTTGTTGCAGTGCATCTTGTAGATGGTGCACGTTGCCACCAGTGGGAGTAGGGAGTGTAAAAGTTGAAGATTTTAAACTGGATGCCAATCAAACAGACTGCTGTGCCTTGGATGATATCAAGCTTCGAGAGTACTGTTGGAGTTACATTCATCGAGATAAGCAGGGAGCATTTCATCACCCTCCTGAACTGTGCCTTGTGGAGGATGAAAAGGCTTTGAGTAAAGGATGTTACTCTCTGCAGAATTCCTAGTCTTTTCTCTGCTCTTGATAGTGGATGTTTCAGCAATAGTAATGCCATTGAATGGGGTGATGTTTGAATTCTTTGTTGAAGACATTCATTGTCTAGTACTTGTTTGGTACAAAATGTTGTTTGCCACTCATCAGCTCAAACCGAAACGTTGTCAAGTTCTTTCTACATTTGAACATGGATTTCTTCAGTATCTGAGGCATTGTGTAACCACCAGCTAACATTCCCACCATAATAAATGCAGAGTGAAAATGATTGAGAATGAGAATAAAACAATATTATTGAATGGCTGATTAAGCTTGATGGGCAGAATAGCCTACCCTTCTCCAATTCCTTATGCATCATAAGACTTGGATCATGACAGCTTCAAGTCCAACAGATGTTCCAGCAGATTGATCATGCGCTTCTGGTCATTCTAGGTAACTGAAGATTGGATTATGTAGGGAATTCAAGTGCTAATTCCTTTCTGTTCAACTGTGAGAAATCCTGTTGGCATTTAGGTTGCTGCATTAAACTTCATTTATTGGCCATTTTGAATTCCAAAACATTAAAAGTGACTTTCATTTCTGCACAGTGGTATCATTTACAAGTCTTTCTTTCAATGAATGGGAAGCCTAATTAAGCATAACAAAACCAGGCAGACAGGCACTCCAAAAGGATCTTATTCGAACTTACCTGCTGCTCTCCACCTGGTAGATTGTGCACTACGTTGTACATCAGTGTAGGCTTGGTATTCTGTCTTACTTGTGGCTTGGTGAGGGCCAACTATAAACAAAAACGAATAGGAAATTGTAGTGCAGCCATTTATCAGCCCAAGTCTAGACATTGTCCAGTTCTTGCTACATTTGAACATGGACCCATTCAGTGTCTGAACAATGTATATATTATGGTGGGATGTTTGCACAAAGTTAAACTAATACATTTCCATAGAGAATAAACACTGAAAAAGATGGGATCCTAGCAAAATGTTCCTTTCCCACACATTACATCAATAACAAAATGTCTCCTTTAAAGTAATGCACAAAATTTCCATCTTCAAGTTTGTAAATGGTTTTGAATCATTTCTTTGCCAATTTAAAATCAAATGATTCTTGTGTCAAGTTAAGAATACTAGTACACCTATAATATGATGAGCCCGGTCATTAAAAGTGAGTGCAGAATGTTTTCCTCAAAAACATTTTCCTCTTCTCCCTGAAGAGGTTTGCTCTTCGATGGACTATATTTCCATGATTCATTAACAGGTATTTCTCCCATTGATTATTTTTTGTTATAGGTACTAATACCCAGGAGGGCATCATGTCCTTCCCTGATTTACAAATGTGTGCAAAGCCTTTCTAAGGGATTGCTTTTCTCATCATTTTCACTAACCCAGAGGAATTGATGTCAATTTTAATTCTCACCTGCTACCTACTTATTGAGATTAACTGATATCAGACTATGTGGTTTTGCTGCTCACAATATTAACTTGTCGAGTTACTAGAAAGCTATTACCCTGCCATTTCAAGAGGAACCTAATGGTCTACTTCAGAAGCATAGAGTGATGCTTGGTCAGCACCCCCATGGACTCAGAATTAAAGTTGTTGTTATATGAAGAAAAGACAGAGGAATACAAATCTGTCCAAACAAGTTATGATACACAGACAGATATTGAATTCCAATTCCAACAATGCTAGTCAACTGCCGAAAACTATACAATTCTCATATTAATTTCAAAAGAAAAAAAATGTCAGCTGTTATGATCTGATAATCCACAAGTCCATTTTTCTTCCTTTTCCTCAAAACGGTCAACATTCTTGATTTTTTCATTCATTCGTGGGACATGGTGTCAATGGCTGGCCAACATGAATTACCTGTCCCTAGTTACCCTCGAGATGGTGGTAGTGAGCTACCTTCTTGAACCACTGCAGTCCACTCGCTGTGGGTTGACCCACAATCTCATTAGGGAGGGAATGCCCAGGAGTTTCACCCAGCGACAGTGAAGGAACGGTGATATATTTCTAAGTCAGGATGGTGTGGTGTAAAATTATGTCCCAATACATGTGTGAATCATAATGTAACACATGTATTGGGCCAAGCAGTGGAATGTGGTGAAACGGTTAAAAATTATGTCCCAATACATGTGTGAATCTAACCGGAATGGAGGTGTTGCTTAGTCCCGTGTGAATCTTATTACACACCTCCCCGTGTGAATCTTCTTATCTGTATGTAACCAGAATGGAATGTGTTTTTTAGCCTTGCTCTGCTGTTCACATGAATGTTTATATCTGGAAAAGAGTATATCAGCTGGAAAAGTCTCCAGTTCGGTGAGTCTGCTCCGGGGTTACGTTTAACCGCCGAGCGTGGGTTGTTGGCAACCGCTCTACGAGAACTGACGGCTCCCAGTTCCGGTAACATGTAGAGTGAGTATAAGCCAGACCCGTTGGTTGTGGCGACGCTGCGGGGAATAAAATGCCCATATTCTAGCAGACTCGCCTCTTGGTCGTTTGTTCTGTGTCAGACTACTCTCCTACGAACCTGACCTTGAGAATTTTTTAAAACAGATGGTGATTGTCCTGAGAGGAGAACTTGCAGGGGATGGTGTTCCCATGTATCTGCTGCACCTGTCCTTTTAGATGGAAATGGTTGAGAGTTTAAAAGGTACTGTCTGAGGATTTTTGGTGAATTTCTGCAGTGCATCCTGTAGATAGTAAACCGCTGCTGCTACTGAGTGTTGGTGATGGAGGGAGTGGATGCTTATGGACATGGTCCCAATCAAGTGGGCTGCTTTTTCCTGGATGGTGTTAATCCCCTTGATTGTTGCAGCTGCAGCCATTCACACAAGTGGGGAATACTCCATCACACACTTGACTTGTGCCTTGTAGCTGATGGTCAGGCTTTGGGGAGTCAGGAAGTGAGTTAGTCCCCTCAGTATTCCTAGCCTCTGACTTCCTGTTGTAGCCACTGTGTCTATGTGATGAGTCCAGTTGAGCTTCTGGTTAGTGGTAACAAGCAGGATCTTGATACTGGGGATTCAGTGATGGTAACACCACTGACTGTCAAATGGCAGTAGTTAGATTGTCTCTTATTGTTAATGGTCACAGCCTGGCATTTGTGTGGTGCAACTGTTACTTGCCACTTGTCAGCCCAAGCCTAGATATTGTCCAGTCTTTTTGCAGTTGAACATGGATTGCTTCAGTCCATGTATTCACCTTGAATGACCCAGCCTTTACAGCCCTCTATGATAAACAATTCCACAGATTCACTACTCAGAGAAGAAATTCCTAATTGAGCATTAATGACTAAGGTCCCACTAGGGAAAATGAGTAACAAATCCAAAACTAAATAGCATCATATCTAAATGAATGAAGCAGCTGCAACAAATTAGACGAACTAATAATAGAGAAATTAATAGGTTGACCCAACAACCATGACAGAGATTTGGCTATAAAGTGACCAAGCTTGGGAGCTAAATATCCTAGGACACAACTTTTAAAAGATGTAGCTAAAATGAAAAAGGAGGGAACCTTGATTTTAAAAAGGACAGGCAGCTCAAATTCAGAAGCAGAATTAGTTTAGAGCAAAGGAATCGCTTGGGCCAGAAATATGTAGTGAACATTGCAATGTACATGGCCTATAAATAGAGTATAAATCAGCAAATTAGACAAATATTTATAAAGAGTAATATTGAAATTATGAGGAACTTCAATCTTTACATAAGGCTGGGGAAACCAGATTTGTACACATAGGGCGGAGTATGAATTCATGGAGTAGATACAAAATAGTTTTCTAGATCAATGTGTCAAAAACCTGTCAACTTGAACAGGTCATTTTGTATCTAGCACTGTGCAATAAGGAATGGATACTTAATAGCCTTGTGTTAAAGGAAAGAAAAATGACCATATTACAACAGAATTTTGTACGAAAATGAATTGGTCACATCCAAAATTAAGGATTTAAACATAATATAAACCAAGCTACACAGCCAACTCACCCTTCATAATACCCAAGGTAGGTTGGGAAATTTTTATTTTCTTACCTGTTACAGCTTCAAAAAACAACTTGGTGGATTTGACAAACCTAATTTCCCTTTCATAAATCACCATTTACTCAAAATCATAACATAATTAACCCAGTGCCCTGTAAGCATGTCCCGAACAACAGATTCTAGCATTTTCTCTCCTATTGGTGTTAGGTTAAGTAGTCTACAGTTACTTTATTTCTCTCCTCTTCATTCATAATGGTTATGTTTGGTACTTGACAATCTAGGGAAGCTGCCCTGAAATCTGGAGGAATTAAAGGATCTGGCTCATCAACCACAGCTAACTGTAATCAGTTACTCATTTTGTGATCACTCACAAGGATGATGTACGTCAAGCCCAGGGTCACCACAAAAAAAAAATACATACAGTTCCCAGTTTACTCTGACTGATAGAAAACACTGCCCATGTCCCCATACTTAACAAGAACTACAGTTTATTGCAAATAAATAAGTTACAGACAAGGTAAACAAAACTATGAACTATCACAAGATAACTTTTACAGTTAAAACTCTAAACTCCTTTTAAATCCCGGTTTATACAGACAGACATGGGCAAACTAAAACTAGTGTCGTGGGTGTAAGGAAAACCAACTGGAAAAACAGTTCAATAGAACCAGTCCACAGGGTCCAATCAGATATTCCTTTTCAGTCCCAGGATTGGTTTGGTTCTTTGAGACCCTTTCTTCAGATTCTTTCAATACTTCTTGGGAGGCACAGGTTGATTGGTACACAATTTGCAAACTCTCTTAGTTACGGGTGACAGGCAATGGGCAACAGCCTACAAGCCATGGTGGGAGAAAATAATTGGCTTTCTGCAAGCTTCAGGTACTTTTACTGCAGAGAAAGACACCGAAGCTGCTCTTCCAGCAGAAAGGACACTACAGTAAATGCTCAAGCTGTTCATCTGTCCAAGGGTCAGAGAGCTGCCCTGAGGCTGATGACTTCCATCATCTCGAACTGTTAACATTTGCAAGAAACATTCAGCTACCTGTTACCAGCAAAATCAGTCTCTGCACATACACCCTTTGCTGTAGCGTCTTAATCCACCTCCACTTCTTGCAAAGCAACTGCATAAACACAAATCACTTAAAGGAAAGAAGTGTAGCAATTTCATCGCCAGTCATTGGTTTTAAAACCAATCTTTTTCCATCATAGTCCAGCATTAAAGAAAATCAAGTAAAATAAAAGGATGCTGTTTTTACATCATTAATTTCCCCAGCACTACTACTTATTTAAATTGATTTTTTCTCAATGGATTTTGAGTTCTCCATTATTTCTGGAATGTCTTTGTTTTTTCTACGTGAGGACGTATTAAGTTATTTTTAATGTGTCTGTCATTTCTTAATTTATTTGTTTCTACATCCAAAGAATCCTCGTTTCTTTCACAAAGTTATGATTATTTACGTACCATAAATAAAACATCTACAAGCTGTTTTTAAACGTCTCTTATTAGTACAGAGGAACCTCGATTATCCGAATATCGGATTATCCAAAGGGGATCTCAAGGTCCTGATAGAAACATTACATCAAATAGCTGTTTTAACCCTGATCGCGTCTTTTATTTACAGGTACAATGATTAAAAATAAACTCAGCTCACTGAAATGTTGCCGAGAACAGGCAGTGTCTCTAAATGACTCCCCTCCTGCCCTCTCTCTTTCCTGGAGTTATACACAGGCGTGTACCCTAAACCACCCTTCCCCAGATAATCTCTCCAACATTGTCCTGTACAGAGCGCAGGTGGAACCTGTCAAAACGTAGTGTGTGTCCACACATGCGCACGCTATTTGGAGGCACCCCACAAAGACAGCAGCAGTCTTACTGTTGGTGGATAGTCCAGCTGCCCGGGGGGGGGGGGCGCGGTTGGTGTTACCGGACTGGGGGCAGGTTGGGGGTGGACACGGCAGGAGTGGGCAGGGTTGGGGGGTGAGATCTCTTGACTTCTGAACGGAGAGCAGATTTCACAAAAAACTCCGAGCCCCAGAGGAAAGGCATTGAATCAATTAACCGAATATTCAATCAGTTATCTGAACGAAATAGTGCCCGCCCATCTTGTTCAGATAACCAAGGTTCCTCTGTATATGCTTATTTCCCTTCTCCGTCCTCAATGTCTTACTCCTTTGCCGAATTACAAAATTCTTCAAATTCTAAGGCTTCTTATTCTTTGTTGGAACATTACAAGCTTCTTTCTTTGATCTAATGTTATTTTTAATCACTTGTTAGAGAAAGTTCCAAGTGTGACCACAGTTTTGTGTCTCAAAGAAATGTTTATTCATTGTTGATTAAGTATTAATACATCAAATACAGCCCTTGCTTGTCCAGCATCTTTGATTATCCAGCCCCAGCCTCTCCCTACAGCTCAAATCCTCCAACCCTGGCAACATCCTTGTAAATCTTTTCTGAACCCTTTCAGGTTTCACATCTTTTCGATAGGAAGGAGACCAGAACTGCACACAATATTTCAACAGTGGCCTAACCAATGTCCTGTACAGCCGCAACATGATCTCCCAACTCCTGTACTCAATACACTGACCAATAAAGGAAACCAAATGCCTACTTCACTATCCTATCTACCTGCGACTCCATTTTCAAGGAGCTATGAACCTGCACTCCAAGGTCACTTTGTTCAGCAACACTCCCATGGACCTTACCATTAAGTGTACAAATCCTGCTAAGATTTGCTTTCCCAAAATGCAGCACCTCACATTTATCTAAATTAAACTCCATCTGTCACTTCTCAGCCCATTAGCCCATCTGGTCAAGATCCCATTGTAATCAGAGGTAACCTTCTTCGCTGTCCACTACACCTCCAATTTTTGTGTCATCAGCAAACTTACTAACTATATCTCTTAGACTCATAACCAAACCATTTATAAAAATGAAGAAAAGTAGTGGTCCCAGCACCAATTCTTGTGGCACTCCACTGGTCACAGGCCTCCAGTCTGAAAACAACCCCTCACCACCACCAGCCTCTGTCTTCTGCCTTTGAGCCAGTTCTGTATCCAAATGGCTAGTTCGCCCTGTATTCCATGAGATCTAATCTTGCTAACCAGTCTCCCGTGGGGAACTTTGTCAAACGCCTTACTGAAGTCCATATAGATCACATCTACCGCACTGCCCTTATCAATTGTCTTTGTTACTTCTTCAAAAAAAAACACAATCAAGTTTGTGAGACATGATTTCCCATGCACAAAGCCATATTGACTATCCCTAATCAGTCCTTGCCTTCCAAGTATATGTAAATTCTGTCCCTCAGGATTGCCTCCAACAACTTGCCCACCATCAACTCAGGCTTACTGATCTACACTTCCCTGGCTTGTCCTTACCAAATTTCTTAAACCTTTCTTCTTCCTTGGCATGAATTTCTGACATGCCTCCTGAATCAGTCCCAGAATCTCGTCATTGCTGTTCTACCATCTCCCCTGCTAGGCTTCCCGTAGTGCTTGTAATGAAGTCAGCCAGAGGGACATTATAGGAGCTCCCTCATTTGGGGCTGTTAATCTGGTTCAATCTACACACCCTGGCTAACAGATATAAATAGGAGTGACAGAGGTTCTGTTGACTCAGAGCCGGCTCTGAGGAAGCCAGACCAATGTCAAGTATTTTGCATGTGTAAATAAGAACATGGTGACAGGATGCCAGCCTCCTTCTCTGTCAATCATCTCTGGCCAGCTCCTCCCTCATGTCTTTATAGTTACCTTTACTCAACTGTAATATCGTTACGTCCAATTCCAGCTTCTTCCTCTCAAATTACAGGATGAATTCAATCATATTATGGTCACTATCCCCAAGCGGTTCCTTCAAGTCTAACGAAGTCTACTTCATTGCACATCACTATAATCCAGAATTGCCCGTTTCCTAGTGGGCGCTACTAAAAACCGCTCCCAAAAACTCTCAGATATTCCATAAATTCCTTTGCTTGATTTTTACTACCATCTGATTTTCCCAGGCCATCTACATGATATTTCTAATGTGCCTTTCTTACAGGCCTTTTCTATCTCCCGATTTATTTTCCTCCCCACATCCTGACTACTGGTAGGAAGCACCCTCCCAGTCCCAGCTCCCCCCCCCCCCCTTAATTCTTTCCATAATTTTCCATGCAACTGAACCTCTCCATCCACTATTTAACCTTTGAAATTTTCCACCCCAGAGACTTGAGGATGCTCAAGTTTGAGTATCTTCAAGGCAAAAATCGATAGATTCTCGATGAATAATGAAGGTAGTAGGGTAATGTAGGAAAGTTCAGCTAAAGGAGAAATCTTACTGAACGGTAGATCATGCTTTAAGGGTAAAATGACCCACTTCTATTTCTGATGTTCTCATGAAAAGTAGAAAATGTAGACACAATTAATTGCACAAATATAAGTCCTGTGCCTTCATGCTTAAATCCAATATGTTGAAACTAAAATTGTTAGCTGAAAAAAGTTGATTTCTCCATAGCATGCAGAGTTGAAACACCACCTTACATTTATATCTAATGACAATCTACCTGTATGACAAGATGCAGGAGATCTGGGCTTATCTTGGGCTTGGCGTAAATATAGTGATGTCTGTCTGTCAGGTATTTTTTGCGTATTGCCAGTTGAAGGAAATGGCTCTGTAAAAAAAAAATATATATACACGCAATTGTAAAATCTGTTCACCTCCACGAACTGCAGGTGCCCTTTTGATCAAAAATGTCAAGGACTTATCATACACAGATTCCTCAAATAACAATAAAACATGTTCACTTAATAAATGTGAATGCTCTTTCCCTGAAGAACACAAGAAATAAAAACAAGACTAGGGAATTTAACCTTCAAGACTGCTACCCAATTAAACAAGATCATCACTCATCTCAACTCTACTTCTTTCACTTTTCCATATCGCTTGATTCTCTCAGAAATAAAAATTTTATCGCTCGGTTTTAAATATACCGAATTCAGAGCACAGTAGGCACAGAATTCCAAATATTCACAACTATTCAGTGAAGAAATTTCTCATTTAGTGTCCTAAATGACCAGCTCCTTGTTCTGAGTCTATAACCACTAGTTCTTCATATGCCAGAGGAAATACACTCACAGCGCCTTTCCTATCAAGCCCTAAGAATTTTATGTTTTAGAATTTTATTTTTCTAAATTCTAGGAAATATAAATAATGGATTGCAGACAGAAATATAAAATAGATATCACAATCATGATGTTCATGTCCCTTGTCCGCATAAGAATTTAGGAGGATCAGTAGACAATTCAGCCCCTCAAGCCGACTCCACCATTCAATGCAATCATGGCTGATCTCATTTTGGTTTCAACTCCACCTTCCTCCCTGCTCCCCATAACCCTTCAACACATTACTAATTAAAAATCTCTCTTTCTTCCTTAAAATTTGCTCAACATCCTGGCATCCACTGCATTCAGATAGTGAATTTCCACAGAATTACAATCCTTTCAAGTAATTTCTCCTTATTTCTGTTTTAAGCCAGCTACCTCTTATCCAAAAAAACTATGACCTCTAATTTAAGATTGCCACACAAGAGTAACATCCTTTCTACAGCTTCATCAATCCCCTTTACCTTCTTATATACCTCAATTAGATCTCTTTTCATTCTTCCAAACTCCAGAGAATATAGGTCTAAACAACAATTTATTTTCCTAAGATAAGCCCCTCATCTCTGGTGAATCTAATGAATCTCCTCTCAATTGCCTCCAATGTAACATATCTATATTCGAGTAAGAGAACTGAAACAGTACACAATACTCCAGGTGCTTGTAGAGTTACAGCAACATCTCTACTTTTATATTCTATTAGCAATAAACGCTAAATTCCATTTCTCGCCTTATTACCTGCTTCTCTTGAATGTTGACTTTGTGACTCATGCATAAAGACACCCAGATCTCTGTGCACCAAAGTACTCTGAAGTTAATCTCCATTTAGATAACAAGTTGCCTATTTATTCTTGCAACCTAATCAATAACCTCATACTTATCGACGTACAACTTCACCTGCCAATTTTTGACACATTCACCTAACTTATCCACTTAAAGTTTTTTTTCGTAGCTTACTTTCCCATGCATTTTAGTTTCATCTGCGAATTTGGCTATAGTACATTCTATCCCTGCATCCAAGTCAGTAACCTAAGATTGTAAATGGGGGGGGGGGAAACAGCGGTTTAGAACAGAGTGGTGCTGGAAAAGCACAGCCGGTCAGGCAACATCCGAGGAGCAGGAAAATTGACATTTCGGGCAAAAGCCCTTCATCAGGAATAGAGGCAGAAAGCCTCCAGGGTGGAGAGATTGTAAATAGTTGGGGCCCAAGGCTTGAGCCGAGCGGCTCCCCACTAGTTCCAACCTGCCACCCAAAAAAACACGCAATTATTCCAGCTCTTTGCTTCCATTATTGGTTAGTCAATCCTCTATACAAGTTAATATATTACCATGTGATCTGACCTTATGTATTAACCTTTTGTGCAGCACCTTATCGAACCCATTCTGGAAATCCAGATATTCTACATCTACAGGACCCTAATAATCCACTTTGCTTGTTTTATCTTTGAAGAACTTTAGTAAATTAGTCAAACATGATTTACTAGTCATAAGAGATTTTTGATTTTCCAAATATCCCATTCCAACATTTTCCCAACCACAGATGTTAATCTAATTCACCTATAGTTTCCAACTTTCTGCCTCACTCCTTTTTTGAATAAAGGGAATTACATTAGCATTTTTCTATCCACAAGAACTTTTCTAGAACCACTATTTCTGCTGAGACTTCCTTTAAGGCCATCAGACCCTGGATACTTGTCTGCCTTTAATCTCAATAGTTTACTGAATACATTTTCCCTAGAGATGACAATTGTTTTAAGATCCTCCTTTTCTATAACCTCTACATTATCAATTACATTTGGGATAGTTTCAGTATCCTCCACCATGAACGCTGAAGCAAAATATTGATTTGGGAAACACAGAAATGGCAGAGACCCTATTATTAACTCTCCAGTCCTCTAAGGTACCAACATTCATTTTAGAGACACTCTTCTTTTGCTTATATACTAACAGAAGAAATTGCTATTTGTTTTTATATGTTGCATTGGTCTTCTTTCATACTTTATCTTAGCTCATTCTATTCTTATTTTGGTAACCCTTGTTGGTCTTTAAAAGTTTCCAATCCTCCAGCCTGCCACTGACCTTTAAGATGGTATGTCTTAGTTTTGCCCTTATGTTAGCTTTAACTTCTTTGCTTACCCACAGATGCTTGATTTACCTCTTACAATCTTTCTTCCTCTTTGAATATATTTTAGCTGCAAAAAAGCAAATATCACCTTAAAATGGCTGCCACTGTTCATTAACTGTCCTATCCTATGGTTTTTCTGCCCAGTCCATTAGGGCCAAATGTGTTTTGATGCCTATGTAATTACCTTAGTTTAACACCAGAACAGTAATAGGGGACTCTAGATTCTCATCTTGCCGCTGAATTTTAAATTCTAGCATGTTCTGACCACTTTACATTCACTATGAGATCATGAATTAATCCCATCTTATTACACAATATTAAATCAAAAATAGCCTGGCCCCTGTTTGGCTCTCCAAAATACTGCTCTGAGAAAGAATCTCTAATACACGAACTCTCCCTCGAGGCGACCCTTGCTAACTTGATTAAAACAGTCTACATACATATTAAAATCACCCATGATTATTCTTCTGACAACACCCCAGTATTTCCTCGTTTTTATTGTGGAATTAGTGTCAGGGAACCTTTAGATAACTCACATCAGATACTTCTTCCCTTGTTTTTTTTCTATCCAGACTGGCTTAATGTTTTCATTTCCAGTACTAGAATCACTTCTTAACACAGCACTGATTTCTTCCACTACTGACAAAGCTACACTTCATTTTCCCTTCTATCTATCCTTCCGAAAGAGTATCATTGAATATTCAACTCAGAGTCCTGATCTCCCTGTAACCAAGCCTCAGTAATCGATACCTATGCATACCCATTTGTCTCTATTTGCAATGTTAGCTAATTAAATTGTAGTCTGAATGCTATGTGGGTTCAGATACAAAAACTTTGTCTTATCAATTCACCTTACACTTTGATTTATTGATGCAAATTAGCATTCACACACACTGTCCCTTCCTGTCATTTGCTTGTAACAACTAGAAACGTCACTAATCTGCATTCCTATCTGGTCCTCACAGTTTGATTTTTTTTTAAATTTCCACACAACTGAAAATTTTTAAAAAATCATTTAGCCATAAACAATTTGCAAAATCCCAAGAACATGAAGATCTTACATAAGCCCAAGCACCATCTGTTTTTTTTTCCCCCTAAATATTCTAAAGACTGCAACAAAGCACTTTATGCTACACTGATCCATTGTGCTCAAATTCTAGTAAACTCGCACTGACCAAAAATTATATTTTTATCCCTCTCCCTCACTTTCTCTCAATTGACAGGATTTTAGGACAAGATAGAGAAACATGAGGTTTAGCATTGCGTTGATCAGTACTACTAAATGTTAGTGTCTCTGTCAACCTGATCTTTTTTGAAGTACCTCCAATTTTCTTCTTCATGCAAATAGTTGTACTCTGCTTCACACAATCACAAAAATAAACATTGAACACTTAACAGTGAAAATCCACATTCCATCACATCCTTGACATTTTTTTTTCATGCCAAACATGTAGAAAAAAAAGTGTTACGATGTGGAGGTCAAATTCTTCTATTTAATTAAAGGCAAACACCCAGAAAAGTTTGCCTCAATCTGTTAAAATGTGAGTGGGTGACAGAGAACTCATACTTTCCACTTTAAAAGAAAAAACAATTTATTTTCCTAACTTTAATAGTAAACACTAAAAAAAAATTCAAAGATCCAAGCCCACTTTTTCTTAACTACTTACTAGCTGATCTCAACTCTATAAAAATGCTGCTCCAACAAAAAAAAGATCAACCATTACATTAACTTAAACTCAAGTCCACACAGTCTGTCTTCTATCTTCCATCTGATCTCCCTAGGTCATCGTCTTTCTTTATACTGCAAATGTGCTTCATAGGGGAGGATACCTTTTTGATAGACAGTGTATGTAAATTTCTTTGAGAGCAAGATGTTAGATGGGCAGTTTGCTCTCTGGCTCTACAGCAGTTGCTCTGCAGACAAGTGGCAGTTGCTCTCTGACCAAATTTTCAAAACGCCTTGCCTTTATATCCTCAAATGTCGTTCCCTGTCATTGGTCTGATGTTGTCAAAACAATAAATTCAAACTCAAAAATTGGGTTTTAGTATCCTGAGCATAATTTAAAGTAACTGATTAAATTTGAATTGTCGTCAAAATAGCAACAAAAACTCTGTATCCATTTAACAGCCATTTGCTACATGTATCCATTCTGGAACAGCCTGTCTCCCAGCTGATCCCTTCAGGCAGCTGAGCCTACACTAAGTTTACATCAAAATTCAGATGTTAAAGTGAACATACATGCCTTCGATTTCATAACCAAAGAAAACTACTGTTGATGCAGTAATAGAGACACGATATAAATAATAATATCCTAGTAATTTCAAACAAGAGAAACACAACCAAATGATTAGAAGGGTAATAACTTTCTTGCATTATTCTCTGGCTAGATAGCAGCACTAGCTAATACCTTTAAAAGAGAAAGTGAGAAAGCTTTTTTACAGAGTGAGAATTAAGTAAAAGCCATGTTTAATTTCAGCACTTTTCCAATTAACAACAAATTGTAATTTGATGTTTGAATCAGGCATTAGATTCACAGGACTACAACTGAGCTCTCTATCAGCGTGCAGAACTGAACAATATGGAGCACATTAATCCAGAACACCAAGAGAAAAACAAACAATCAAGTTAGGCTTGAGTGGGTCATCCACCTGACAGTACATCAATGCCTTCTCGGTTTTCAAATATTCATTCTTAGGATGTGGGTGGTGCTGACTAGGTCAGCATTTAGTTGTCCAAACTTGGATTTCTCTCAGTGAAAGGCAACTGCCTAAAAAAAAAAACAGCATGGTGCCATTTTACACATTACAAATTAAAGCAAGCATTACCAGAAAATGTCTGAAGTGTTGACACTGTTGTGGTATCTTGCAACCCGTCAACTTCCACCTCCGAGTCTGAATCCATATCTGAAAGTTGAGATTATTTATTGCAGATTATATCTCATGAAAGAAACTCAACTACTAGAAAGAAATAACAATTCTGATACCATTCCATACTACTTTCTTGAAGCAGGCACAATCAAATTATGAGACAAAAGATTTGCAGGATATTTGTAAAATACATTTTGTTGATTGAAAACACCAAGTCTGATTATCATTTGTACCAAAAATGTGGAATAGACACAAAATGCCCAAGCATTAGTGAGAGAAATTGGGCAGTGCAGACAAGGGAATGAAATAACACCAGAAGGAAAATGATAAAAGCAGTAATTTACTTATGAACACTGATACGGGGCATTAAAATTTACACCCCTTAGCCTTTCAGCATCTCTGCGCAACTTCATTAATAAGAATGATATCAGAGTTTACAAATTCATGATAATATTTGTACAAAATATGCAGCATTTATGTTGAACAACCTTTTGTTTTCATTTCTGCAAATCCTTTGTAATTGTAAAAATCACTTGGAGAGAGAGAGTCAAAGATGTACAGCATGGAAACAAACCCTTTGGTCCAACCCATTCATGCCAACCAGTTATCCCAACCCAATCTAGTCCCAGATGATTCCACTGTTTGTTTTTAAAAACAAAAAAAGTTTTCTGAAAAAGGGATGATTCCCAATTGGGACAAGTTACTATGGTTAGACAATCTAAAAGACTATTTGAGAGTAGTGGGAACAGATTACCTTCATCTGCAGAATTCTGAGGCAACACTGTATCTTCAGATTGGTTCCCATCTGAAATCAAATCGCAAACACTGAAAACTGAAAAAAGGTCTAGGGACAGGTTTGTTCCTTCATATACAGCAAAATCAACAACTTCTAAAACACTTTACTATCCTAAGGACCAAATTCACCTGCCTGCCTTTTAGTACCTCAACCGAGATGGTCATTCTTCCAAGTATGAGCCAAGCAGAGGTTTCTATGGATCATTTGTCGCAAGGGTTGAAGGGAAATGTACGTACTAATATTCTTGCTGTACTGTATACAGTACATTCATTGGAAGGTACCACAAAGGTCCAGTCCTGCACTGAACATTGTGATTGCATTAAAAAATGCAAAAAGTATTTTGCATTCAAGAAACCACCTGCACATAGTAACATTTTAAAGGGAACATTACCCAGCACATAACAACCAAATGCTACTCACACTGCTTGTACATTGTACCGGGTAGTTGGAAAATAATATAAAACTCTTCATTTCATATAGGTCCAACAAGCTACTTGACTTTGAGTTACATCATAATTAAAACGAAGGCTGTAGAAATATTCACATGCCATTTAATCGGACTTTTCATGACAGAATTAATCAACGAATGAAGAGACACATCTCTTTACATTTTTTATACGTGTTAGAAAAGTTATAGGATTAACTTAGAAACAGAAAATGATGGGTTAAATGACCTATTCTTGCTCCTATGTCCATTCCTCATACTCACACATCTTCTACCTCAATACCATTCTCCCCTCTCTCTCCCATTCACCTTTAACTTCTAGGAATCAGTTTATTTCACAAATATATTCAAATGACTTCTCCACAGCCTTCTGTGGTCAAAAGTTCCACAGGTTCACAAGACTCTCAGTGAAAGGATTTCTTATCTTAGTCCAAAATGATGTACTAAATAGCCTGACATCATTAATGATTCCTTGTTCAGGACCCCCAGCCATTGAAAACATTAACCCTTTATCCAGTCCATTCAACCCTGTCAGACTTGTATGATTTAATAAGAGCCTCCCCCTCAATATTCTAAACTTGAGTGAATACTGACTCAGCCAACCTCATACTACCTGGTAAATCAATCTGGTAAACTTTTGCTGCACTCCCTCTATGGCAAATATTCATTTACTTCAGTAGAGGACTTCAAAATTAAGACAGACATGAATAAGAAATTATCAATTAGTTAGTTTATAAGTGGTAGTAAAGAATAGAATATTGACTGAAAAATGCATCAGAAAAATATCTGGAAAACAAAAACTGAACAAAGTAGTGAGCACAGATTCCAAGAGGAGAAAGTCTTGCTTGACCAAGCATATTGAATATTTTGAAGGAAGAAGCAAAAAAAAAAGGCAAGGGCAAGACATGAGATGGAGAATCCACATGTATTCTCAAACTTTTTTGATAAGGTACTGTATACTACTGGTTTTGGGATTAACTTAGAACACATGGAGTCGGGGCTAGGTAGAAGAATGTTCATTTCAAAACACTGCAGGTACTATTAACTGGTAATAAATAAGCAAAAAAGGTGTTTAACAACAATATTTCAACAAAATACAATGCAACATTAAGAACAGAATGGTACATTCTTTGACAAATTAATTTCAATGTACATGGACATGAAATGCAACAAATATACATACATGCGAATTAGGAGCAGCAGTAAACCACTTGGCCTCTTATGCCATTCAATAAAGGTCATAGTTGATTGGATTATAACCTCAACACCTTTGGCCTAACTACCCCTAATAATCAATCAATCAGCTTCTTGCTTATCAAGAACCTTAAAAACATCAAGTTTATGCTTTCACCTTTTTGAGGGAGATCGATCCAAATATTTTTCCATCATCTGAGAGAAAAAGTTCTCCTGTCTGAAATGGGTGACCGTTTATTTTTAAATCCAGAACCCCCGAGTTCTAGATCTTCTCACAAGACATATCCACTATGTCAAGAGCCCTCAGAGTCAGAGTCATCAGCATGGAAATGGACCTTTGGTCTAACCAGTCCATGCCAAACATAATCTCAAACTAAACTAGTCCCACCTGCATGTGCTTGGTCCATACCTCTCCAAACATTTCTTATTCCTATACTTATCTGAATGTCTTTTCAATGTTGTGACTGTACCCGCATCCACCACTTCCTCTGGAAGTTCATTCCACACACAAACCACTGTATATATATTAAAAAAAAATTGTCCCTTTTGTCTATTCATAAAGCTTTCTTCTGGCACCTTAAAAATATGCCCAGACCTTGAAATCCCCTGCCCTAGGGAAAAGACACCTGCCATTCACCTTAGCAGTATGCCTCATGGAATTTATAAACCTCCTATGTTCCAGCAAAGAAAAATAAAATTCCAGCCTGTACAGCCTCGAGTTATAACTCAAACCCTTCATTCCTGGCAGCATCCTGGTAAATCTTTTCTAAACACTCTCCACCTTAATGATATCCTTCCTATAACAAAAAGTGACCAGAACTAGACATAGTACTCCAGAATAGGCAAATGGAGTTCGATATAATGTGAGGTATTGCATTTTGCAAAGTCAAATCAAGGTAGGAGTTTCATGGTGAATGGTAGGGCCTTAAGGAGTATAGTGGAACAGAGGGATCTTGGAGTTCAGGTTCACAGTTCACTGAAAGTGGAATCACAGGTAGACAGGACAGCGAAGTCGTCTTTTGGCACACTGGCCTTCATCAGTCAGTCAGAGCTTTGGGTATAGAATATGGGAAGTTATGTTGCACCAATACAGGACATTGGTGGGGCCGCAATTGGAGTAAAATGTTCAGTTTTGGTCATCTTGCTATAGGAAGGATGCTATTAAACTGGAAAGAGTGCAGAACAAATTTACAAGGATGTTGCCAGGACTCAATGGTCTGAGTTTTAGGGAGAGGGTGGACAGGCTGGACTGTTTTCTTTAGACCGGAGGAGATTGAGGGGGGTGGAATCTTGTCAAAGCATATGAAGTTCATCATGGAGAAGTTGAATGTAGTCAGTCTTTTTTCCAGGGTTGGAGAATTGAAGTCCAGAAGGCATCAGTTTAAGCTTAGACAGGAAGGAATAAAAAAGGGAACTTGAGGGGCAACTTTTTTTTGTTTTAAACACAGAGGATGGTACGCATACGTAATGAACTGCCAGTGGAAGTGTTTGAGGTGGGTACGTTAACAACATTTAACAAGGCATTTGGACAAATACTAGTATTGGAGAGGTTGAGAAGGAGATGAGCCAAGTGCAGGGAAAGTGCATTAGTGTGAATGGACATTTTGGTTGGCATAGACCAGTGTGGGCCAAAGTGCCAGTATCAGTGCTGTAGGACTCTGACTCTTTGAAGAGGCCTCACTAACATTTTGTACAACCTCAACATAACGTCCCAACCCATATACACAAATGTCTGAACAATGAAGACAAGCACACTAAAGCCTTCTTAGCCACCTTTGTACCTAAACCCCTTAGTCTCTGTTCTACAACACTATCCAAAGGCCGTACTTTTAATTGTATATTTCCTGTATGTTTATATCTTGTATGTTTTAACCACGTTACCACTTATTCTGCTCAACTCCAGCAGATACAGGTCTCTTCTATCTAACTTATCTTTAGAAGGCAAACCGCCCATTCCAGGTATTAGTGTAATAAGCCTTCTCTGAACTGCAAATATGTTTTCATTTCCCTGAAATAAACAAATGTATATGTTATTCTGGATGTGGGCTCACAAAAGCACTGTAAATCTGATATGTAACTCCCTACATTTAAGTGGACAGTTCAGAATAGATAGAATAAATATATTATATACATGCCTTATTGAAAAGCTGTGAGAGGAATTGCCATCATGTTAGCTATACAACTTGAAGATATCAAATCTGGGACACGGGATAAAAAGGATAAGTATAATATCAAATCAGAAAGGAAATAATTATTAAAGAAGGCCTAAATAAGCTCTAGCTATCCTCTTTAGGAAAGAAATACCAGAGGGACCACCTGATAGAAGATATGAAGGAGTTTGATAGATTAGATGTACAGAAGATGCCTGTGGAGGTGTTTGAAACCAGGAGTCATAGAGGACACAGATACGAATAAATTAGAAATTCAAACAAAACCTCATTTGACAAAAAGAGTGGAGGAAGTGTGGAACTTGCTACCACAAAAAGTGATTTAGGTGAATAGCAAAGATGTAAAAGGAGAAGCGAGATAAATGTAACAGAAAAAGGAATAGAAGATCATGTTGAAAGGGGAAGGGGATTTCAAGCAGGAAGAGGCTTCTATGGAGCATAAACTCTGGCAGTAGATTGATTGAAACAAATGAGCCACTTCTATGCTCCTAATTATATACATTACTTCATAGTATTACCAAGGAGTACATTCATCTGCTTAATTGAGAGTGAACACATATCTGTAATGAGAGGCAGGAGGAAACCCAGAAGAACTACCTATAAAACGATCAACTGAGTGATGCCGATTCTGATTTAGAAACTCAACCTCTGCGACTGTAATGAAACTATTGCAACAGTGACAGAAACAAATGAAACAAAAAAAAATTTAGTCTGTAACCCAGTGGCAGTCAGGAATTGTAATTTCTACCACACTTGAAAGAAGCAAAAGCAGACTTGGTGTGGGCCACCGGAAAACAGGCAAGTTAGGTGATCAGTAGTTTAGGAATGTCAACCATACTAATTGCACACACCACTGTCAACACTCCCAAGTCAAGTGCAACACAGATTCAATGGCAAGCTATCCAAGGTATATGCTGTTGTACTGTGGATCCCAATCACCAAACACCATCAAACTATACTCCCTTCAAAACAACCTACACCTTCAAAGTTTTGCTTGGATTCTTTTGCCATTACTGTGACGTAACTCAGTGAACAATAGATTATTGACAAGAACAACAACCTGTGTTTATATACAGTGCCTTTAACATGGTAAAATATTTCAAGATCCTTCATAAGTGTATTATCATTTAAAAATGACGCACCTGGAGATGCTTGGTTGGTCTCAGAAGAATAGTCCATCTCTTCTGGTTCTGTGACAGAAGACAAAATGGAAACTTTGAAATTACTGACAGTAAAATCTCACAAGTAAACAAGGCAGTGTAGAGTCTTTCTCTGAAGTGAAATAATGGGCATCTGTCTTGTCACCTTCACTTAAAGAAGGGCTTCCTGAAGAAGGGCTAATGCCCGAAACGTCAATTCTCCTGTTCCCTAGATGCTGCCTGACCTGCTGCGCTTTTCCAGCAACACATTTCCATCTCCACCTTCACTTCAACCAAAGCAGAGCAAATCAATGCATTTCACCAAGGTAGGCATAGCCTAAAGTACCCAAATTGCAGCTAAACAGCTAAAGGGAAAACAATGAATGAAGTGCAGCAAAACTCTCATATTCATGTTCACTTCTATTAATAGCGTTGCCCCACCTTCCAGTTTTCAAATCTACAACTTTTCTGGTCTCTTGTACATCACCTTTTCCCACCATTTCAATTCTGCTCTTGAGATACTGTCACTGAATCAGTAATCCACACGTTCAGCCTGTTTCTATGGGAATATAGGTCAAAATCACAGTCATAGTTAATAGAACTTAAACATAATTCATACATTTGGAATAGGCGGCTTGTTTCAGTAATGGTGTCAGGAAACTATCAGCAATTGTCATTAAAATGTATCATGTCAACTTTAGAGCAGGAAATATGCCATAATTCCAATCTTGTGACTCTAGACCCACAGTAATGAGCCATGATGACAGTGGCTGAAGACAAAAAGGGTCTAAAAATTAATCACTGAAGACAAAAACAGCAGATAACTTTCAGTGACAAGGAATTACGTAAACATTGTAGTATTCATAATCTGTACCAAAATGCGAATGCTTCCAGGCCACATCAAATGAATGGAATTATTATACCTTGTTTCAGAAGAAATATTAACTTTTCCTTTATTCACCTCTTATTACTGTCAATATTGTGGACCAAAGTATTTGCATGCAGTTGGTGCATGTAACAAAGTCATCCATACTATCAAAACATAACCTTACTGGATTATATACATGCTAAGAAAAGGACTTGGACAGACCTTCAAAAAAAAACTTTACAATGTTACCCTATTTTAACTCACTACCACTTTCTGAAGAGCAATAGGAACAGCCTTTCCAGTGCTTTCCGCATTGCCAGAACAAAGAGTTAATTTCAAGACTTTCAAAAAGAATATAATGGATCCATTTTTAAATGTTTGCTGCTTATTTTTAACTCTCTCCTGCTTCTCATGCCTCAATTGTCCAGTTATTGGTTGGTTTTCAGTTCTAACATTCTGGTTATTGATATATTGTTTATGCAATAACATAAGCTGGCTTTAATCCCTTTCCTTTAGAACAATGATTTTCATAACGCAAAACTACCCACGACCTCACCTCCTCCTTCCAACACCCCACTTCGACAGTCCTACAAACAAAACCAAGCTGAGAAGTTTACAACTCAACCCCCAGGTCCTAACTATTAAACGTAGAATGTTCCTTTCCCTTCCATTAAAATTATTTCTTTGCCCGAGTCTTGCAACCCAACTGTTTCTTCCTGGTCTGCTCACTTCCCTCTCCATTCATCAGCACAGCACAAAGTAGACTGGTACATTCCCAGCCAAGATATAGCCAAGCTCTTTCTATTTAAGGTAGCTGGATTAGATGAAATACATTAAGGATCTTCAAGTCATTTCTGTCAAATTCCTACTGGTGAATGACATCAGGATTGATTCTTGGTCAGACGGCACACTATGTGCTAGCAACAGATTATGAACTAGACACTGGGAATTAGTGTTTGTGAATACGTATATCATGTCAATTTCTGCAGATTCGCCATATTTACAAAAACAACCGAAAAAAAACTTAAGGGACTCAGACATGAGCCATACCTGTACTAGACCGTAACTCTAGATCCCTTTTTACAGGATTTTCTTGGGACCGTCTCGGAGCAGAGACCCGACCTTAAAACAAAAAGCAAAAGATATAAACTGATCAGAACATTAAATAAGCAGATACAAAACCAGAAGTGAAAGAGTAGGGAAAAGAAACACAGCAAGGAGGACAACATTCAAGTGTCTGAACAAAAACTCCTCAAATCTGCTTGCATAACTTTCTGCAGTAAATATTGGAGCCAGTATGCGTTCATAGATAAGATTTTGTTTTCTTGTTAAGCAGGAATATTAAGGTAATGAAACCAAGGTGGCTACACGAAATCAAGATACAGACATCATTTAACAGAATGGCCGAAGAGGCTCAAGGGGTTGAATGGCCCACTGCTATTCCTAGGAAATCCAGGGGTCCAGCACAGCCAAATGTCTTGATGAAAGAGTCAGACTTTTGTATGATTTTTGGTTTGGTATCCAACAACTGTTTAGAATTTAAAAACTTGCAAACTCTGCATACCTTTTACTGTAGACAGGAGCAAGTAAGTCTTTGGTCAGAATAACACATATTACTTTTAAAATTCACAAGTTATGTAGCTATGATGTAAAGCAGCTACAAGGTGCCAGTGTGGTAGGACACAGACTTCTTGTTGTGTTCAGTAGATGGTGAGTATCTGCTCCAGACCGTAAGAAGACTGCTGACCAGAGGCTTGGACCTTCTCTTGCTGTAGGTTAAGGAAACAGTTGAAAGCATAGTAGGAACTGGTCACCCAAGGCAACCCAAACAAATCTTTATAACTGGTATCAATCAGCACAGGGCAAAAGGGCAGCTCAGTTAGCTAGTGTGGCATTAAAAACCTTGTAAAATTAGAAATGAACAAAGCAACAATCAGAAAAAGAATACCTTTATGAGATTTCTTATGAGATTCTGGTACTTCTGAACCTGATCCACGTCCTAGTACAGTAGCTGGAAAGGAGCAGCCAGTATTAAAAATAGACAAAACTACTGTAAAAAATGTCAGTGTTTCCCACAGATTTTAAGTTCTTGCCCACCCGAGGTAGGTAATCATCAAAATATCACACACCAAGATACTAGAAAAACTCAACGAGTTGGCACAACTAGTACTTTCAAGAGAGGAGCAGTACATTAGCTCATCTATTTTAGGACTGATCAAAAGAGAAAAAGAATAAAACAGCTGTGAGGACTGAACTTAATGGCAAAACAAAGCCCACTCCACAGAGGGCTGCTGGGCAACAATGCATATCAGTCCTGATGAATCCATATGGGGCACCAGCTGATTTATTAAGACTCCAACAAAACTTCCTGGTTCTGAAGGGTAACAGGACTTGAAATAACAACTGATTTCTCTCCATACATGTTGCCAGACCCACTGAATTTCTCCAGTAATTTGAGCTTTTGTTTCTTTCAAAGCTTCTTGGTTAGCTGAAGTTGGGGTGCCTCCAATTTTAACAGCCTCCCTCCTCCTGTTCAAGGCAACACAGCTTGCTACCCCTTTAGTTGAGACCAGATGAAAAGGTAGTGGAAGTTCATGGTGATTGTTGAAATCATTTCTGAGGCTGAACTTGAAAAAGAGCCACAGAAATTACTATTTTCCATAACTTGAACTGGAAGGTTGATTTAACGAAGCATGTTCCATTTAATGAGAATGAGGAGATAATTGCTAGTGTAGTTAATGGAGGGAGGGGGTGGGGGAGAAATAAAAAGTATTATTTTCGGCCTGGGGCCAAATCTCAGCTCATTGAGTTAGTAATGGGAATAACAAACCTCCAAAAGTTTTTTAAAAATTGAATCAGAAAGAATGTACCTTTAGGAGATTTCTTTGGAGGTTCTCGTGCTCCTGTATCAATTCCATAATCAGAATCTGAAAGCAAATCACTTGCATCACAACCAGAGCAAAATAGATCTCTTTCAATATTTTTACATTTTACTCTCTTTATCCTTGCTCATGCACTTGACAAATAGACTTACTTCCAGGTGAAAGAAAGAGAGAGAATAAAGTTTGACAACATACGTTTTCAAATTAGCAGTCTCCTTTCCACCCCACATGCATGTGCACTCAACACTGCACCACGCCCATTGTCTAAAAAGCCGACAAAATATGGAAAAGTCCTCCATTTGATGACAGTTCCACCTGTGGTTCCAAATGATAAATAATTTGCCCCAAATGTTACAGTGGAAGGTCACCCACAAATTGCCTGAAACAAATAATTCTGTTTAATCACCAATCTATACATGGCTGCATACAAATGAGAAGGCAGAACTGTCTCTCCCAAGAACCAGCACGGTAGGTGTTGGGAGTGGAAAATAATTGAGTGAATTGATACTGGGGAAATAACCATCACCTTCCTGCGACCATACAGTCATAAAGGGTCAATTGGCATCCACTTAAGAGCATCTTCACACTATCGCTGTGATTAACTGCGAGAAGGACAGCAGCCTTCCCAACTGGTAAAATGGAGCATTCTGCCTGCCAAACTGCAGGGTATTGGGTTTCAATCCACCCAAACCTGGGGATGTTGGGCACAAGTTTGGGTTTTGCCAGATAAAGTGGCCAAAGAAAGCTAATCCCACACCTCTGCCTTTGAACTCCCTTCCCTACTTCACCCTACCATGACCCCTGTCCTGCAACCCTCCCCAACCCGCCCACCAAAACTTCATTCTGCTCTGTCACCAGTAGCCTCAGCAGCTGAAGCAGTTCTGCTATTGATAGGGGCAGCCAGCTTCCGATTAGCCAGCAACTTCAGATGGAGCGAGACATTGCTGTCCCAGGAAGCCTACCTGGTGACCCATAAAGTGCCTAATAGGCACAAGAGCCAGTGGGCTTTCCTGCTTGTGGTGGTGAGGGGTGCTACACATACCATAGCACACATCACCACACTTTGAAAACAAAACTGGCATTCCCTACCATAGACAAAAAGGATTTGGGAGCATTTAAACTGACAAAACTGAATATTACTCATCAGTGTAGATAGTAGATAGTATCGGGTGGAATACTAATTTTCATTCTATGAGTTTCCCCATTAGCAGGTTTGATTAAAAATACCCCTCATGAATTTGTTGTCACAAAATATCTGTTTTAAAAGGAAGGGCAAATTCAGGAAGTGAGGAATTCAAACACACGATACGGGGGGGGGGATAAAGAGACAGCTAGGGGGTTTGGAGACCTACTTCAAATAGTTCACGATACTTCCAGGAAAGTACAATTAAAATTGTAGAGCCTTGTAATTTCCTGCAACACAACTGAAACATGTGATATTACAACACAGAACTTTTGCTGTATCTAAATATTTGAGGAAACTCAAATATCTTAAATCATGATGATTCCAGTTATACACCAACAAAACAGATTTCCAATCTTATTAATGTTGGAAATGTGGCAAATATATTGTCATCTATAGGTCCATAATTTCTTAATGTATTTCACTTTAGAGGTGTGGATCCATAATAGCTTCAATTAAAATGTCCACTTCCTTCAAGTTACCTAAGTGGGAACAACTTTCTCATCTTCCTACTCTGCAGAAAATAAAACCACCAATAGGCAGCAAGTACTTCAGATCTGTTGAACTCCTATTAAAGCTTAGAGCTTTGATACCTGTAGTTTGCCCCAAACTTCCCAAGTGTCAACAGACAAATGGATCACACATTATGAAAGCATCTTACCATAGTTTCTTTTTCTCTGGCTCTTTATTGGAGAACGGGTTGTCACTACTATTCCAGCATAACTCTTCACTCTGGAGGATCCTGTATATAACCGATGGCAGTACATTTTTAAATGTTACTATTCCGTAACAAGACTAACCAGCATTCACTGTTCAAGATCAACTGTTCACTATTTGGGCTGATGTCACCGCATAAATAATGCTAAACCATATCACGATTTGTGGATCAACTGCAAATGTTAGCGTTCGGGAGGTGGGTGAAGGTTCAGGCTCTGCTGATTTGTTCTGTGAGAACTGCGGGATAACAGACTTCTTCATTTGGTTCTGCCCAGGACTGATCAGAAAGAGAGATAGAACTTGATACCTTGCAGATATGTTCTCAAGTGTAGTAAGGAGGGAGGAGGATTCCAGTACAGGTATGTGAAGGGCCAAGTGGGAGAGGCCAAGTGCTGGTGAGGGTGGAGATAATTACGCATGGAGGGGAGAGTCATCCAGTGTCCCAGGGTGGTGGAGGGGCTAGTCCAAAGCAAGCATATTGGGGTTGGAAGTGAGGTTGTGGCAGAGACGGCCTTGTGAAGGGTAAATCCAGCGTGTGAGGAATTCAAGCACATGATGCAGGAGTGGGGATGGGGCAGATAAAGAGACAGCTGGGGGTTTTGGAGACCTACTTCAAGATAGTTCACGATACTTCCAAGAAAGTACAATTAAACATTGCAGAGCCTTGTAATTTCCTGCAACACAACTGAAATGTATATTACAAACTTCCCAACTGTTTTTTAAATAACCGTTGAAAGAATCAACACAGAAAGTGGTACACACAAAGGGATCAACAATAACTCTGTCTAAACTATTAAGGGACAAGGACCAGCTTCTATAGGAATTGAAAGTAATTAACCATGCCTGGGAAAAGAGAAATCAAGGCAACATGAACAAAACTGTTTTGGCATCTGCTTGATAACTGATTGCCTTATGCCATAAGCATTAATTATTGCCCTGTACAAATTTATTATTGCCCTGTACAAGAATTTAAGCAGTTAATCACAGGAAAGCCATATCTTTCTAGCAGAGAAACCAATGTCAAATGTAACAAGAAAGAAAGAAAGAAGCTACTTCTGATAAAGAAGCAAGCTGTGGACTTGATGCAAAAGGGAGTCCTAAAAAGATACTCAATAACGTCAGCCTATAGACCTGAAGGATGAAAACACTGCAGAAGAATCCAACATCAGAACCCTTCAGCAGAAGGGCTTCAAAGAACAGCACTGCACAAGGATCAAACCCTGGACATCAGAGTCGAGGCGCCTATTGGTTGGAATCTATGATTAACTGGATGATAGCCAAGCTGAGTTGAGGTTCAACTTGCTAACTTGAGGAGTCTTATTTTGATGGTTACAGGCAATAAAGTTTAAATCATTGTTTCAGTACTTGATTGTTCATAAGATTTCTTTTAAAAAAGCCAGATTAAAAAGGTAGCTTGTAGTAATTTAACCAAACCCAATTTTCTGACCAATAAAGGATGGCATACCAAGCACTTCCTTCACTATCCTATCTACCTTTGACTCTACTTTCAAGGAATTATGAACCTGCATTCCAAGGTCTCTTTGTTCAGCAGCACTCCATAAGACCTTAAGTGTATAACTCCATAAGTGTAGAAGTTCTGCCATGATTTGTCTTTCCATAATGCAGCAACTCACTTATCTAAATTGAACTCTAACTGACACTCCTCGGCCCATCTGTTCAATACCCCATTGTACTTGAAGGTAACCTTCTTCGCTATGCATCACATCTCCAATTTTGGTGTCATCTGCAAGTTTACTAACCATACCACCTATGTTTACATCTAAAACATTTTTATAAATGACGAACAGCAGTGGACCCAGCACAAATCAGAAGAAAGAAAAAGATGGTTTTCTGTCCAGGGTTTGCAAACATCAACTTCTATTTAGCATTTATGTAAGCAAGGCAAAAAAAAAGTCAAAAAAGACAAAACAAAAATTTTCAATGCAAGACTGTTTTTAATCCAATATTTACACAGGGTGTTTTTTTTATAAATACACACAGTATTTGGAAATAAATGACACTGTGGAGGTTTAAAATGTCACCTAATTGCCCTGTCATAGCAGCTTTGGCACAGTAATCTCCTCCAGCTGCGATAATCTGTTTCAATTTTAGCAGAGCTCTAGTCTGTATTTAAAGTCACACTAATGACCATTGCCAGAGTCTTCCAGGCCTACATGAGATGATGATAGTCAATCTCGGCTCCAGGCAGCCACCGTCTTGGGAGAGAGGATGATGAAAAAAGGAAGTACTGTACCATTTTTTTATATAAACACTTGTGGCAGCGCACCCTCAGGAAACCACCCAATTTACTCAGCAGTCGTGAAATAATCTCAACCTCGTTAACTTGGACTAGCGGGAAGCATCTCTGGAGTTTATAAACTGATGCTTACAAAAGGAATCAGGTTTGAATCGTTTTCGGTTTCCGTTCTCAGACTTGAGCAAATCCCCCTCCCTCACAGTTAAAACTCACACGACCTCGCTTAACCAATTAAAAAAAAAGAATACTCAGTATACAGATACCCTTAACTTTCTCCCACTCCCGCCTCTAGTTTCTTACCTTTTATGTCCTTGGGTCGGGAGTTGGCGCTTCTCGTCAATCGCACGCTCATTTTGGACTTCTTTCGCTGTCGTTCTCGCCCGCCGACCTCTCCCCGCTGTTAACGTTTCCTTCCGGACACCATACGAAGCGCACACACACACACACTCCCCCTTTCCCTCTCTCCCCGGATCCAATTCCGGACGGACTCATTGCGGGGCAAACATAACTTCCGCTTTCCACCTAGTGTGGGGCGGCCCTTATTTCCGGTCGGATAAATTCCCCACCTTCTTGAAGGCGGGCCGTGTTGGCTGGCGCTCAAATCTAAAATCGGTCGGCCTTTCAGTTCCTTGATTTCCCGCCCCCTTTAGCACTGCTATTCTCCTTTCACCAATTTTAGCAGTCGCCGGGGAGACGGTCTCGCCCCTCTCGCCCCTCTCGCATCGGGAAAAAAAACAATAGTTGACCGTTAGCATTCAAATATTTGAATTGACGCCGCGAGCTGCAAGTTCTGAGAACCGTTAAACGGACCGCCGGCCAAAAATTGTCGTCCTCAAGCAATATGACCCGGTGAAAACTACTCGTCTATTTGTGTGCGATGATAGATTTGAAAAGAATTAAAAAGACGCGTCGAGGTCCGTTTCACTGTTACCAGTGCCCGAGCCTGAACTCATGCAAATGTCAAATCGAACCTTCCAGAAAGATTCCACGTTAGCAGGCAGACTCCCAACCTCTCAGAAAGTTAAAAAATCACACAACACCAGGTTATAGTCCAACAGGTTTAATTGGAAGCACACTAGCTTTCGGAGCGACGCTCCTTCATCAGGTGATAGTGGAGGGCTCAATCCTAACACAGAATTTATAGCAAACATTTACAGTGTGATGTAACTGAAATTATACATTGAAAAATTGATTGTTAAGCCTTTCATCTGTTAGAATACAGTGATGGTTGGACATCGAGGCCTCTCGAGTAAAATACCCACTTATTAACCTTTTATTCTCAGATAAGAAGAAAATCATTACAGATCACTGTAAAAACCCTATAATACTAAATACAATTAAGGCTTGGAATATAATGTGGCAAAATGAGGGCAACTTACATAAAACATCCCCCTATGCACCGATAGTGGGAGCATGGGGATTCCAACCAGGGTTTACAGATGCCACTTTTAAACTCTGGAGATCCAGGGGTATCTCATGTTTAGGGGATCTATTTAAAATGGGGTCCTGATGTCTTTTGAACAGCTGCGTCAGAAATTCGGATTACCGAATGGAGACCTCTTTCGATACTTCCAAATTCGAGATTGTATACAGAAGAAGACTACGTTATTAGTCTTTATAAATCAGATAGCGAATGTAGTGTCCTACGACCAGTGGGGGTATCTTCCATCAGTACTATTTATCATTTACTACATGATGAAGTATCGGGAGATATGGATAATCTGCTTAAAACATGGGATCAGGATTTGGGACTAGAAATCTCTATAGAAACGTGGAATGATATTTGGGAAAATGCCAGAAGAATTACTATCTGTAACAGAACCCAGGCTATCCAGCTGATAGGGCCCATATTGCACCGGATCGATTGGCAAAATTTAAGGCAGGAGCATCTCCAATGTGTCCTAAATGCAAAACAGAGGTGGGCACTCTTATACATTGCCTATGGACCTGTCATAAGATCCGCAGATATTGGACTAAAGTAGCAAGTACCCTGACAGAAATTTTAGGAACAGAAATTAAAGTGGACCCTGTATCACTCCTTTTGGGCTTTTCAAACTTTCCCACCCTGGACACGTACGGGAAAAGACTATTTTCTATTCTTTCTTTCTGTGCAAGGAAAAATATTTTGGTGAATTGGGTAGCTGAGGGCCCCCCTGGACTTTCAAATTGGCACAGATTAATTATGGAATGTATTCCCCTTGACTTCCTTACAAATATGGTGCACCGAAAGACCGAATTATTTTATAAAATATGGCAGCCCTTTTTGAATTACATAAATACAGATATTTCGGCGATCCTAACAAGGGCTTTTATTTAATTGAGATGGCGAACCTGGCTGGTC
>NC_057720.1:85723837-85754634 GCF_004010195.1 Chiloscyllium plagiosum | reverse complement strand
GAAGGTAGTTAATACAATTGAAGGGTAGTAGGGGTAAACTAGGCAATTACAGATCAGTGAGTCCCATATCACTGGCAGGGAAACTACTGGAGAAAATTCCTTAAGGAAAGGATTAATCTGCACTTGTTAAGGCAAAGTTTGATCTTGGATAGTCAACATAGTTTTACTAGAGGGAAGTCATATCTGACATGATCTTGTGATGAGAAAAGGAAGCCTAGAGTTCAGGTGAGACTCCCATCTTTCATCCAAATCAGTCAGGAAGGGGGAATAGTTCAACAATTTTCAATCACAAACTTTCCCATTTCGTTTTGTGCGTTTTTCTTTGCTGTTTAATATGTCCTGCCTCCAACGATAACACAAGGCCCTTTTTGTCTATTACACTTTCGACCTCTCCTAGTTCTGATGAAAAAATCGCCAACTACCTGAAACTTCATTGGTCTCTCTCCGCTGGCAGGTGGGCTCATTATTTGTAGCTTTATTTTCTGCTCATATTCGATCCAAGGTAAAGGTGTGTTATTGACTCTCGCGGTCTTGGGTCCTGCATAGCTTAATGTTTTCAATCACTTCTAAGAGTTTTGATTCGGAGATGCCGGTGTTGGACTGGGGTGTACAAAGTTAAAAATTACACAACACCAGGTTATAGTCCAACAGGTTTAATTGGAAGCACACTAGCTTTCGGAGCAACGCTCCTTCATCAGGTGATCACCTGATGAAGGAGCTTCGCTCCGAAAGCTAGTGTGCTTCCAATTAAACCTGTTGGACTATAACCTGGTGTTGTGTAATTTTTAACTTTGTACACCCCAGTCCAACACCGGCATCTCCGAATCAAAACTCTGAGAAGTGATTGAAAACATTAAGCTATGCAGGACCCAAGACCGCGAGAGTCAATAACATACCTTTACCTTGGATCGAATATGAGCAGAAAATAAAGCTACAAATAATGAGCCCACCTGCCAGCGGAGAGAGACCAATGAAGTTTCAGGTAGTTGGCGATTTTTTCATCAGAACTAGGAGAGGTCGAAAGTGTAATAGACAAAAAGGGCCTTGTGTTATCGTTGGAGGCAGGACATATTAAACAGCAAAGAAAAACGCACAAAACGAAATGGGAAAGTTTGTGATTGAAAATTGTTGAACTATTCCCCCTTCCTGACTGATTTGGATGAAAGATGGGAGTCTCACCTGAACTCTAGGCTTCCTTTTCTCCTCATCACAAGATCATGTCAGATATGACTTCCCTCTAGTAAAACGATGTTGACTATCCAAGATCAAACTTTGCCTTAACAAGTGCAGATTAATCCTTTCCTTAAGGAATTTTCTCCAGTAGTTTCCCTGCCAGTGATATGGGACTCACTGATCTGTAATTGCCTAGTTTACCCCTACTACCCTTCAATTGTATTAACTACCTTCCAATATCGTGGCAATCAGAATTACACACAGTTTTGCATCTGTAGCTAACCTATGTTTTATAAAGACTACAACAAGACTTCCTTATTCCTACTTTCTTTGCCCCAATTGATGAAGGTAAACATCCTGTATGGTTTCTTCACCACCATGTCTACCTTTGCTGAGAATTTCAGGGATCTATGGACTTGTACACCAAGGTCCCTTTGTTCCTCAGTACTCTAAGAAACTACCATTCATTGTTTATGTCCTTCTCTTATTAGATATTACAAAATGTAGCAATTCACACAATGAAAACAGACTAACAACAACACAACCAATTTTCAAGTCATCTACAAACTTACTAATTATACCTTCACCATTTATATCCAAGTGGTATTATCCATAACAAACAGCAAGCATCCCAGCACCAATCCTTGTGGTACACCAGTCATCACAAGCTTCCAATCACAAAAGCACCCCCATCACCCTTTGCCCCCTACTCACAAACCAGTTTCAAATCCAGTTTGCCAACTTCAGTTATTTGTAAGCTACCTTTAATTCAGCCACTTATTAAGAAATAGCACAGACAAGCAAATAGTGAAACAATTATTTAAACTTTGTTGCACGTCACAACCAAAATAAGACCCCTCAACTAAGGATGTTAAGCCTCACAGCCCAATTTAGCTACTACCCAATTAAAAGTAGAATTTTTGCAAAGTTTGTAGCTCAGGTTGAGGTTTCGGTTGTAGGTTTGCTCGCTGAGCTGTAGGTTTGATATCCAGACATTTCATTACCTGGCTTGGTCACATCATCAGTGGCGACCTCCAAGTGAAGCTTTACTTGGAGGTCGCCACTGATGATGTTACCTAGCCAGGTAATGAAACGTCTGGATATTAAACCTACACCCTAAAAGCAGAATTTAGATACGATTCAAACCAATAATGTCTGTTTCTGGGTACGTCCAGAGATCGATCCTCATGCAGTGTGATTCTTTGTAGTTCTGCTGCCAAAGAATTCTAAAGTTGAATTCTTAAATTAAGCCCATGGTATGTGACATTATTTATGACACTTATGGATTCACCAAGTCTATAGCTTGCTTTCTTATCAGGCATAGGTTCTCTTTTTTCACCAGCTGTCTTGTGAAAACACAGAACTCCTTAAATTCTTCTGCATGCAATCTTAATTGCCCAATTATCATAAAGCAGCTAGTTACCAAACAATTGTTACCTCCTCTCCCAGGAAACAATTTGTTTATGTTGCTTTGACTTCTTATTCCCAGGGATGCTTAATTGCTTTCAATTCCTTTATAACAGTTTGTCCTCCTTTTATCATAGGAAAGTTTATTCCAGAAAAAGTTTTGCCAATTCTTTTAATTCCTGAAAAGTTATTAAAGTTCTGAAGTGTCACCATCCCTTCTATTTGTTCATTTATTTTTAATATGATGAAAAGATAGTATATTTGGCCAGTATGCCAATAAAGAAAATAAGCTATTAATGTGAAATTGCACTGTGCTACACTTGTTGAAATTTTAAGATTATCACACTTTAACTGAGCTAATTATTTTTCAGCATTTGTTGCTGACACCAATATCAAATCATAATAAAATATATCCAAGTATACAAAACAAAATCAAGATGTGAGATAACACAAACACAAGTGGCCTTATGAAAATTACTCCCCAATTCCAGATGTCATCCCACCAAATATGTTCCTTAATGGTTTTTAATATGTCTTTTATCTCTGACTATTCTGCTGAAACTTAAGATATAACTTGTGCACCTCTCTTAAAATCATTTTTATTTCTTGCCAATAAGACATAAAGAAGGGGGACCTGGAGCGAGATTGAAAGCTATCACATTGAAGTGCATGGACATGCACATATCTGGCAATGAGCTAGACTAGCTTTCCATTGTCAGTCATCAGTCTCTCCATGAAGACAGACAGACACGTGCATACCTGAGCCAACAGAGGACTGACAATCTCAATGGCTTCATTCATCCTTCAATCCAGGTTATTGATTGTTTCTGACAAATCAGATTGCTGTTCTTATGCCTGTGTATTTTGATAAGGTCATTAATAGCCAAGGCCATGGAATCATCTTCTGCTTGAGACTGAACAGGTGTCAGGCTGTTTCTTCCTTGACCAGTTGTTGAGATATCTTAGTAATGTACTCACCAGATTGTGCTTCGGAGTCTAATCTAGAAAGAGAACCCACCAAGGTGAAAGTCCCTCTGCTGGTGGAGATTGTAGGTGAAACCTTGTCAATGTATCCTCTGATGGCTAAGTGGCTTCCTCCTCAGAAGTGTAGATTTACCTGATAGTCTCTATCAGTAATCTCTTACCTATGTTTTGCTGGGTGGTGCTTGTGATTGCAGTGAAGAGATGGAACTAATAGTGTAAGACAGAGAAGCACTGTGCAGCTTAAAAATGAATTAATGATGGAAACAGTAGAGCAACGCAGTGCAGCACAGCACAATGGAGCTTCGTGGGTTGGTTGCACTCTTCTTTCATGAAATCTGAGAATGTTTCCTCATGTGTCATTAGGAACCTTGTATCTACTATTCCTCACCAGACTTGCCCAATTCTGCTCCGTTGTGAGACAGCTTTGCCTGCAGAGAGACAAAAGGAGGGACTGAGTTTAATGGAGATGAATGGAAGAAGTTAGGTGTGATGTCAGGTTTTGCCAGTGAGTGAATATGAAACGCAAAAGGCAGAAGCATCCATAATTTGGAAGGATCAGGTGGGGGAATAGTTGATAGTGGATACAATGCATGCAATAGAGTAAATTGTAGTCCATGAGACTTGTTGAGAGGTATGTGTAATGGCAGAATTATAAATGAGTGATAGCCCTGTGAGTGTAAGATAGCAGAGAGAAGATGGTGACACTTACCCTTTTAGTGTCATGAAAATAATTCACCTTCTTTCTAAACTGTTGTGATTCGCAATTCACTGGCATACTACACTGACCTGAGCTACAATATAGGTCCAGGCTGGCTGTGACTCGTGGTGTGGCCTCCTACAGCAATCAACAAGATACAACACTGCTGTCCTCTCCACCACCCTGTCCACCAGCACCTTCAGGTCCGTGTTGGTGAACTGAGGAGATAACTTGGCTTTCTAGGTAATTTCCTTGAAGATAATGTTGTAGGACGCCCATATGAATGGTAGTTCCTGGCTTGTTCACAACACTGGCAATGGTGTGCAGCTGGGTTTTAATATGGTGCGAACATCAAAAGACTCTGGCAGCAACAATCACTTCTGCTTCTCCTGCTGCATGATTGCACAGGGCCCAGATATGTGATTAAAGACTGGAAGATTACATCAGAAAAGTCACCATGAGCCATGGCAAACTTAGCACCACAAATGTAAATTGATAAAATTAGTTGAAAGTTAGAAAGTTCAGACCGTACTAATTAGCATACTAGTTATCTATTCATGCACTCACTCAATTGATCAGCAGACAATGTGTTAACTAACACATATTCAGTTTTTAAAATTCCATGTTAAATTCAAACTCAATTTCAATTTGAGAAATATCCATCTATAATCATCAAAACATTCCCATTCTCAGCAAATTTGCATCTTTTACTCTATGTTGCAGTATATTTTCATAACTATTTCTTTGACCATGTTGACATTCAGCTTCTTTATTCAGTTACAGATTATACAATAGCAAATATAATTAAGCTTCCATAGCAAAGTCCAAACCATCATCATTTATTTAGTGGCAATATCATTTTCTAGCTTCCAGGAGATTAATTTATTTGTGATATTTGAAGAAAGCTATAAATTAAACACGGGAAGCCTGAAATAAAAACAGAAAATGTGGAACATTACAGAAAGCCAGTCAGCATATGACTCAAAAAACTTTAAAATTTCAGAAAAGATCCTTTAGCAAAAATCACAAGATTGAATACTAGGTAATTAATTTTAAAAATATATTTCCTTTTCAAGACTTAGGACTTCTCTGTGCATGCAATTTGTTTCTTTGATAAAATTCAGTGCAAATTTTGTGATGTCTCCTCAGAATGTTCACTTATGTTTGCAGCCATTCTTTTCAATATCTTTTTCAGGTTGGACGGGTAATATGGCGTGTGCAATTCGACTCCACAATCCACTAAATTTGTCAATATCCAGGGTATTATATTGCCCAGTCTGACTGGAGATGGAAAATTTTGTCACAAGAAAATCATAGACTCTTTCCTCCAGAAGATTGAAGCTTAAATTTGGATCTAATTTTTCCTCATCCACTAAAACTGTGATTAAGAGGGCTACATCCTTGAAGGCTGCATTTTCATGATCACAATATTTGTAGAATAGAAGGGTAGATGGAGGTGGCAGATCCTGGAAGTGATGAATAACAGCTGACTTGCTACCCGCACCAAACCAAGAAGTTAGTTGGTTATCTAGATCTAGCTTCACTTTATCGCTGTTTAAAAACTTTTTACTAGATCCCTCAATTTTCAGAAACCTGGAATTGAAAGCTGAAGCATAAGCTTCAGCGATTCTGTCTGTGAGGCAATGCATGGTTTCATTTGCATTCCAAGCAGCTGCAAACATTAAAATGGATGGCTCAGAATGGACAGTCATGTTAATATGTTTCTGCAACATTATCCTGCTTTTTTTCCACAACTGTTCATCTTGATTTGGAAAACTCTTCTGCACTTTGTCAAAATTCTGTAAGAATATGTTCAGCTTATTTTCCACAACTTCAGACTCTTGCTGATTCAGAAAATTCAACATGATACAGGCGACTGGAACCAACAAAACTGCTGCCAAGCAAACGGACCATTTCCCTTCAGGGATAGAGAAAAGTTTTATTAATATGCAGGTACCAAGGTTAATGTTTGCACAGTAATGTCAAATAAATATGCAGTGGCACAAACAAATCTTCATATAAGAGCAGACAGCATATTACTAGCAAAATCATCATGATTAAGGTACAAAGATGAAGTAGACAGCAAAGCAATATTACTGGTAGTAGTCTAAAATCAGGAGGCTCGGAAAATCTCTGATGATCTAAAGAATTGATTCCATACTTGAATGTAGTCTGGGCTTAAGTTTGGCATTGACAAGACAGTGAGAAAGAGAGACTTAGAGCTAGGGAATGCAATTAAAAATTAGTTTTTATTGAACATATACCACAGAAAATGGGAATATGGCCTAACCAGTTTATTCTATCACTTATGTTCCATTTGAACCTCTTTTCATCTGTCGAACTCTTGCCCACAATGGAAACCTTTTCTCTATATAATCCATGACAATCTTTCATTATCTGCAAGACTTCTGACCTCTTTTCAACAGAATAAAAATAGTCTGCTCATTCTTTCTTGAATAGAATACCGCACAGTTCTGATTCCCTCACTCTAAATCATTCTTGCACCACGCTGAGTGCCTTGTTACCCTTTTTATAATATGGTGAACAGAACTGCGCATGCACTGTAGTAATAAACTATTAATTCTTTCTTTTTGTTTAAATTTTATTTTTCTGTTTGCCTATTCCTTTTGCGCACTTTTCCTTTTGTTCATTAGTGACCTTCAGGGAAGGAAATTCACCTCACTTTGATTTACATGTGACACCAGACCCATAACAATGTGGTTCACTCTCAATTGCCCTCTAAAATAGCCTAGCAAGTCATTCAGTTGTATCAATCGCTAAAATGTCTCAAAGAAATTAAACCAAAAGGATCACCTGGGATTGACCCAGGCACCGGAAAAGACAATGGCAGAAACAGCCCTGTCGCCCCTGCAAAGTCTTTCTCACTAACATCTGGGGGCTAGTGCCAAAATTAGAAGAGCTGTCACACAGACTAGTCAAACAACAGCCTGACATAGTCATACTCACAGAATCATGCCTTACAGACAATGTCCAAGACACCACTATAACCCCATCCCTGGATATGTCCTGTCCCACCAGCTCGACAGACTCAGCAATGGTTGCAGCAGAGTGATAACAGTTGAGAGAGAGTTGCCCTGGGAGTTCTCAACATTGACTCCAGACCCCTGAAGTCTCATGGCTTCAGGTTAAACATGGGGGCAAGGAAACTTGCTGATTACCACATACAGTCGTCTCTCGGCTGATGAATCAGTACACGTCCATACTGAACAACACTTGGAGGAAGCACTGAGGGTGGCAAGGGCACAAATGTACTATGGATGGGGGATTTCAATGTCCAGTGTCTCAGCAGCAACATTAGAATCTGACTAGCTCGATTAGTAAAGGACACAGCTGCTAGACTGGGTCAGCAGCAGGTGCTGAGGAAACCAAACAGCAGGAAATACATACTTGACTTCATTCTTACCAATCTGCTGACTGAAGATGCATCTGTCTGTGACAGTATTGGTAACAGTGACCACCACACAATCCTGTGGAAACAAAGTCCCACCTTCACATTGAGAATAACCTCCATTGTGTTGTGTGGCACTACCACTGTGTTAAATGGGACAGCCTTCAAAAAGATCTAAAAGTGTGGGGCTGGAAAAGCAAAGCCGGTCAGGCAGCATCCGAGAAGCAGGAGAGTCAACATTTCAAGCATAAACTCTTCATCAGGAATGGGGTGGGGGGGGTGGGGGGACAAGGGGCTGAAAGGTAAATGGGTGTTGGGGCTGAGGTGGGGGGGATGCGGCAAGGTAGCTGGGAATGCGATAGGTAGATGAAGGTGGGGAGTGATGGTGATAAGTTGGAGCAGAGTATGGAGCGAGTAGGTGAGAAGGAAGATGGACAGGTCAGACACTGTCTGCTCTGACCCATCACCCCCCACCTTCATCTGCCTATCACATTCCAAGTTACCTTTCCCCCAGCCCCACTCCTCCCCCTTGGGCCCACCCACATTCCTGATGAAGAACTTATGTTCGAAATGCCAACTCTCCTGCTACTCGGATGCTGTCTGATTGGCTGTGCTTTTCCAGCACTACAATTTTTGACCCTGATCTCCAGCATCTGCAGTCCTCACTTTTTTTGAACAGATCTACCAACTCAAGACTGGGAATCCATGAGATGCTATGGGTCATCAACAGTAGAACTGTATTCCAGCACAATCTGTAACCTCATGGCCCAGCGTATCCCCCACCCAACCATTTCCATCAAGCCAGAGGATCTACCTTGGTTTAATGGAGAGTTCGGGTGGGCATGCCAGGAACAGCACCAGGCATACCTTAAAATGAAATGGTCAACCTGGTGAAGCTACCAACAGGACTACTTGTGTGTCAAACAGCCTAAAGAGCAAGGGATACACAGAGCAAAGCAATCCACAACCAACAGATCAGATCTAAGCTCTGCATTCCTGCCACAGCCACTTAAAAATGGTAATGCACAATTAAATAACTCATCTGAGGACCACACTCTGCAAATATCCCCAGCCTCAATGATGGAAGAGCCTAACATATCAGTGCAAAAGATAAGGCTGAAGCATTCACTGCAAACGTCAGCTGGAAGTCTGACAAGTGAAATATTCATCTCACCATCCTCCAGTGGTGCGCAGCATTACAGATACCAATCTTCAGCCAATTTGATTCACTCCATGTGATATCAATAAATGGTTGGACGCACTGGATACTGCAAAAGCTTTGGGCCCTGACAACATTCTGGCAATTGCATGAAAGACTTGTGCTCCAGAACTTGCCGCTTCCTTAGACAAGCTCTTCCAGCACAGTTACTTTACTGGTATCTACCCGATAGTGTGGAAAATTGCCCAGGTATGTCCTGTACATAAAAAGGACAAATCCAACCCAGCCAATTACTGTCCTATCAATCTACTCTCGATTATCAATAAAATGATGGAAGGTTTCATCAATAGTGCTATCAAGCAGCACCTGCTCAGCAATAACCAGTGACACCCAAATTTAGCTCCTTAATTTATTACAGTCTTGGTTCAAATATAGACAAAAGAGCTGAATTCCAGAGGCGAGGTGAGAGTGACAGCTCTCAACATTAACGCTGCATTCGACCAAGCGTAGCATCAAGGAGCTCAAGCAAAACTGAAATCAATGGGTATTGGGGTAAAATTCTACTGGTTGGAGTTATACTTAGCTGCTTCATCAATGACCTTCCCTCCATCATAAGGTCAGAAGTGGGGATGTTCACTAATGATTGCACAATATTCAGCACCATTCACGACTCCTCAGATACTCAAGCAGTTCTTGTTCAAATGCAACAGATCTGGACAATATCCAGGCTTGGACTGACAAGTATGCACAGTGGTTATAAGACAAGTCAACTCCCAAAGCCTGTCCATCATCTACAAGGCACAAGTCAGAACTGTTAAGGAATACTCCCTCTTGCCTGAATGGCTGCAGCTCCAACAACACTCAAGAAGCTTGACACCATCCAGGACAAAGTAACAGGAGTTAGTGTGCAGCGTTCAAGATGACAGCTCACCACCATCTTCTTAAGGACAACCAGGAATGGGCAATAAATGTTGGCCAGCCAGCATTGCCCACATCCCACAAATGAATTTTTAAAAAAAATTTAGGCTGAAAATGCAATTGGGTTTACTACACCGCAGATGCTAATAAAACTGGATCTTGCTGTCTCACTGCGTATCTGCATCATGTCTCTCAGACTTGAAAGTGTCAATTCAGGTGATATTTTGGATTACTCTACAATCAATCAATAGTCAACTTTTCCCAAGTATTGAGACTGCAATTTCTTAATATGATCTTCACATTCCCTTTTCCCACTCGCTAGTCCATATTCCACTTTCAAGACGACTGTAGTATTTTGAACTTTAAGCAGTGAGATTCGACATTTACACCATTCTCTGTATAATTTCATGTTTTAGTGCTGAACAGGATTCTTGGATGAACACTGCAACTCCATGTCTCTTTTATATTGTTATCACCTCTCAATGCTATGTGCAACCCCACATTTTGCCTGGCATGTAGCCCTGAACATCCCTCACGAGCACTTTATGCATCTTGTTAAGAAATTTGTGCATCAATTCAGTCACCAATGAAATCTTTGTCTTTCTGTCTGGTAGTCTGGGGATGCTGGGATAACGTGGAACAGGAGGTAACAGCTAACGATCTGCTTGGCAAAAACAGCAGCTTTAGATGGACACTTAGAGTCATACTGCATAGAAACAGATTCTTCGGTCCAATGCAGTACATAATCCCACTTGCCTGCTCCTGGCTCATATTCCTCCAAACCTTTCCTATTCATGTATCTATCCAAATGTCTTTTAAATGTTGTAATTGTACCTGCATCCACCACTTTCTCGGAAGTTCATTTCACCCTCGTAAAAAATTTGCCTTTTATGTCTTTTTTAAATCTCTACTTGGACAGGCTTTTAGGTAAATTGTGCCTCTGCTTTCTCATACTGGTAAGAGCAAACTGTACATGCAGCAAGAATAAAGTGTATACATAAGACACCTCAGGCAAAACTTGAATGTAAATGATCGTCAATCACTTGTCCAAGATGATGGATAATATTACTGAAACACTAATCTGCATTGCCTTACCATTTTCAACGTGAGTTTTTGCTTCATCGTGATGTAATTTTCCATCCTGTCTGCACACTGGAAATTGCACATTTGATAATAATATCCCCTCACATGTTTCACCTGCAGATTAAGAGAAAGAGGTGATTAGCAGTTAGAAAGAATCATACCAAAGACATATGATATCCTTCGCTTTCAACCTGCGGGTGACAAACAACTGCAACTTTACTGCTTCCAAGAGGTAGAAAGCTCTGCAAAGAAAGAACTAAGAAGGGTTTTTCAGCTCGACCACCAGCTGGAGTTATTGTAAGAAATTCAGGAGATGGAGAATTAGTTGGATAGCATGTTCAGAGAGGTGGTCATATCGCAGATCAAGGACCAGGTAGCCGAAAGTAAGTGTGTGACTGCCAGGCAGTACAAAAGAAACGGGCAGAATATAGCAAGAGTCCTTTGGATCCTACTCACAAATTGGTTTTCCATTTTGGAAGCTAATGAGGGTGTTGGTTCTTCAATATGGACTGCAGTCATGATCTTATGTGTGGCTTGAGGAAGAGGAAGGGAAGAGCAATAGTAATTGGGGTTGGTTTGGCAAGATAAGGTGTTTATGTGACTATAGACATGACTCTATGACATAATGTTGCCTCCCATGGTCAAGGATGTCACAGCGCTGCTGAACGGCATTCTTTAGGAGTAAGATGAACAGCCAGAGGCCATGGTCTACAATGGTATAATTGACCTGGGCAGGAAGCGAGTGTGGTCCTGCACTCAGAATTTAGGTCATTGGTTGGAAATGTAGTAAGCACCACCTCAAATGAAGTCTTTGCCAGATTATTACCAGTGGTGTGTGCAAATATGAGGCTAAGGCAGATAAATGTGGGTGCAAAGATGGTGCAGGATCGAGGGATTTCGATTCCTCGCACATTGGGAATGTCTCTGGGGAAGATGGCACCTGAATGAACTGAATGGGTTGCAAATGAATATAGCTTGGACTGAGGTCCTTGCAGGCATTTTGCTAGTGCTGTTGGGCAAGAGTGTGCAAAACCTAAATCTGGCTGAAGGTACAGTACCATAAGGTGTTCATTATTTCTGAGTATAATATGTCTGGAAAATATGGGGAAGGAAGCAAGGAGAGCTGGCAGGATTGGTCGAGGAGATTATTGCAATTTTGAAGAAAGAGAGATATCCTAAAATGTTCACTGACAGAATCAATTTAGAGGTAAGGAATAAAAACTATACTGCTGAGTGTAATCTACAGACCACTAACCTTGTGGAAAGGATGCACAGGAAGAAATCTGCAGGAAAGGCACCATGAGATGCCATCGTTATGGATGATTTGTAATGTGGAACTTTAATTCCCCAAATATAGTCTGGTAATGTAAGGGGAATCAAGGGCAAGCATCTTTGATTGTGTCCAGAAGAATTTCCTACACAGTACGGATCCAGTTCAAAAAGTAAGGACGCATGATTCACAGAAATGAGGTAGGCCAAGTGGATCAAGTGTCAGTGGAGATCATTTAGAAAAGAGTGATCATTGTAAGGTTTCGCATGATGGAGGAGAATGACAATGGTCAATCTAGAGTAAGAAGGATCAAATCAGTGCAGAACTGACTTAAATGGGGCAACACAGAAGTGGGCCAGATACAATGGAATGAAAGATTGGGAGGAAAAAATGGAGTTGCAGAGTCAGCTATCTTAAAAGAGGAGATGGTTCAGATACAATCAAAGCATATTCCATCTAAAAGCAAAGAGTGGACAAAAAAAAAATTCAGAACTTCCTCATGACAAAGGAGGTACAAGCTAAAAAACGATCAAATTGCTTATGACAGATATCACATTTGAAAATGCAATTAAGGACCGAAAAAAATACAAAAGGTTCAGATGTTGATAAGGAAGAACCAACACAGATTTCTATAGGGGAATTTTTATTTAACTAACTTGTTGGAGCCAATTAAATAGGTTACAGAATTAATCAATTAGGGTAATACAGTTGAGGTGGTGTTCATGAACCTTCATGAAAGAATTCGAAACAGCGTCATGCACCGGTCTTGAAAGAGACAACACAGATTATGGGATAAAGGGCACATTAGATTAAAAAAATCTGCCTGAGCAGTAAGAAACAAAGAGTAATGCTGAATGGATGTTTCTCAAGTTTGAAGAAGGGTTGTATTAGAGTTTCCCACTCCAGTGGGAATTTCACAGTTGGCAGATGATACAAAACTTGGAAGCATTGTAAACTATTAGGAAGACTGTGTACAATATCAAAAAGAACAGAGACAAGTTGGTGGTGTGGGTGGATAGGTAGCAGGTGAAGTTCAATGTAGAGATGTGTGAGCTGATGTGTTGCCGTAGCATGAACATGGACTGATGATATAAAATTACAACTTTGAAGAGGTAAAATTCTAAAGGGGGGGGGCGGTGCACGAGTAGAGCGACCTGGGTGTATATATCATTGAAGGTAGCAAAACTGGAGGAGAGAGCAGTTTAGGCAGCACAGGGATATTCTGGGCTTAATTTACAAGGGCATAAAGTACAAGAGCAAGGCTATCATGCTGAACTTATGTAAAACTTGTGATAGACCTCAGCTGAGTATTATGTTACCCTTCTGAGTGCCAAACTGTACAAAGGGTGTGATTGCTTTTGCACTGAGATGTACAACAATAGTTCCAAGAATGAGTGAATCCAATTATGAGGATAGATTGGAGAGTCTTGGAGAGGAAAAAGCTAACAGGAGATCTGATCCAATCTTCAAAATTATAAGTGGACAGGGAGGAACTGTCCAGGCTTGTGAAAGCACCAAGAGCAAGAGAAAACAGATTTAAATTGTTTTGCAAAAGAAACAAATGTGATGTGAGAAAAACATAATCACACATTAAATGTTTTGGGTGTGAAATATATTGCAATGGAAGTATGGTGGAGGCAGTTACAATTGAGACGTCGAAGAGGATATTAAAGGATTATTTAAATAGAACCAATGAGCAAGGATACAAAAAAGCTCAAGAATCACACTGACTCATAATACTGATATAGAGAGCCTATGCAGACATGATGGGCTAAACAGTCGCCTTCCAAACATAATATTTGCATCCTTCTATGCATGATGAGTGGTTAAACTGGACCATATTGAAAGTTTTCAGTCAAATTGAATGATCAGTAAGAAAATGTGAAGAAAATGTGAACATCTCTTCAGTTATGTGAAGGGTTGGGGTGAGTCTGGACTGAGAGCAGAGTGACGTTTCCTCCAAACTGTCCACCTTTAAATTAAATGGACAAATGGATCAGAGTACATTCAAAGCCCTTATTGTTCTACTGGGCAGTTGAGGGAACAGTGAGAGTGTACCACGTATATCTGACTGCTTTTGTGTAAAAACACTATCGAACATGGGGATTATTTCTCCAAAACATTGCATTTTCTGACGACTGTAACCTTGATTTTCCTCATCAGTGTGACTTTGATTATCCAACTTGGCCTGCTGCTGTAGGTTTGACACGTTAACCTCTTGTGCTTCAGAGCTCTGTTCAGGTCTGAGTCCTGTGACAAACAGAAGTGAGGTAGTGAAAAACAATCAGCAATTAGACCAAGCAAAAAGTATCTGATCAGAAATTATCCAATCACTCAAAAGGTTAAAGATTCTTTATAGTTTTGAAACACAGAATACTTTACATCCATAATCACAAAATAGGTTCTGGAAAAGAATGATGACAAATTGGAATCTAATCTGACAGACAGTCCATCGAACAATGTATCGCTGGAAGTGTGTACAGGCTGTGATCAAAAAGTGGTTCTGATGATAGCAGGTACTGAGTGTTAAAGATTCTCACCACGATGAGAAAGATTGGTGGCCAACTTCAAGGATAACCATACTGGCTTTGATAGGCACACAAATAGTAAGAGTGTAGTAAAAGGAGAATTAGGGCTGTTTTGGAAAAAAAGCAATGGAAATTATCCATGCAGGCAAGGATAATAGCTGAGGTATTGAATATTTTTCATCTGTTTTTTTCCATGTTATAATGCCACTCAGGATCCTCGGATGACCTTCTGCCATTCTACGACACTTTACTCGATTCCATGCCAGTGTTTTCTGTCTTTCCAAGTATATTGTGTTCCCTGGTATTCTCCTCCATATTCTCTCTCAGTTCACAGACCCTTTGCATGTTAGTTTAAAGCTTTGCCAACAGCATTAGCACAAGGCTCCAACAGGACCTCAGTCCCAGCTCTGTTTAGCTGCAGTGCATCCAGCTTCTACAGGTGCCATCTTCCCCAGAGGCACTCAAAAAATCCAAGGAATTTGCATCCCTTGCACCTGGACCATATTTCCACCCATGCATTTATTTGTCTTATTCTCACATTTCAGTAATAATTTGCAAAAGGCATGCGGGAGTAATCGAGAGAAGACGTTATTTGAAGTCCTGCTTGGTAATGTTCTACTTAGCTACTTAAATTCTGATTGCAGGATCACAATCTCTTCCTGCGTAGGTCACTGGTACCATTGTGAAGCATGACCATTGGATGTCGTAGTACAAGAGAAAGTAATAAAGTCTTGATCAGCGTTCCTGTGCAAGTGTTTCATTTCATGGAGTATAATAAAAAGACTGGGGAGTTACAGGTGCAAATTATCATGTAGAAGTATGTTGTGGCAAAAACAGAGACCCTGCTTTAAGAAAAGGTTAAATATTCCTGTGTACAAGGTGTCTAGAAAATTAAGGAAAGAAGGAGGGTTTGTAAAATGGTTAAAGAAATCATTGCAGAGCGAGAGAAAGAAGATTCACTGATTAAATCAACTTGATTAAGGTTAAAGAGCAAAAAGGATGTAATTAAACTGTTTAATGTAATTTACTGACCAGCAACCAGTGGGAAGCATGGAGATAAACAAATCTAGGGGGAAATCACAGAGAGATGCCACCATCACAGACTAGGTATAATGGGGAACGTCAATTACCCAAAATAGACTTGTAGTATAGTAGTCATATAAGGAGTAGCAATTTGGAAGTCTTCCTAGATGGTATTTGTGAGAATTCTCGACAGCAGTATGCTGTCAAAAAAAGTTGGGATTCACTGTTGGACACGCTTTTCACAACTGTGATGGTCCAAGTACATCAAACGTCAGTGGAGGCAGCATTTAGGAGACAGTAATCATTGTACTGGAAGGTTAGCATGATAGAGGAGAATAACAATGATCAATCCAAAGTAAGAAGAATTGATTGTAGAGAGCTGATTTCAACGGAGCAAATAGACTGGGCTAGGTGGGCGGCACGGTGGCACAGTGGTTAGCACTGCTGCCTCACAGCGCCAGAGACCCGGGTTCAATTCCCGCCTCAGGCGACTGACTGCGTGGAGTTTGCACATTCTCCCCATGTCTGCGTGGGTTTCCTCCGGGTGCTCCGGTTTCCTCCCACACTCCAAAAATGTGCAGATTAGGTGAATTGGCCACGCTAAATTGCCTGTAGTGTTAAGTGCAGGGGTAAATGTAGGGGAATGGGTCTGGGTGGGTGCGCTTCGGCGGGTCGGTGCGCTTCGGCGGGTCGGTGTGGACTTGTTGGGCCGAAGGGCCTGTTTCCACACTTTAAAGTAATCTAGATAGACTGGGCCAAAAGGTAAGAGGTGAATACATGGGACTTCAAAAATAAACTACGTCTTAAGAGGAGAAGGTTCAAATACAATCAAGGCATGTTCCCTCAAAGACAAAGGGAGGACAAAAATAAAAATTCAGAACTATTTGGATAACAGAGGATATAGAAATTAAGAGAAAGAAGATAAAGTGTGCGTATGACAGATGTCAGTTATAAAGTGCAACTGACAACAAAAAATGAATTCAGGACATTCATGGGGAGGAGGTGAACAAGAATATTAAAAAAAAAACAAAGAAATACTGGAAAAGCTGGGAGCCAAATTCTAGGATAATTCTAAATATTTCTATCGGCAGATAACTAGTAATAGAGTGGAATAAGGCCACTTCTTAATAAAATTGGGACTTTACACATAGTGGCAAGGGGTGTGGCTGAGGTATTAAATGAATACTTTGCTATTTGTCTTTACCAAGGAGTTGGATGTCACCCAGTCCATGCTGACAGAAGAGGGAACTATGGACACAGATCATTGAACATTGACAGGACAGGTAGAGAGAGCATAGAATACTCTGGGCTTAATCAACAGGCACAGAGTACCAAAAATGTTTAATAATACTAAAGTAGTAGTTATTAATTTTTTAATAACATAGACAAACGTCTCAAGGGAACATTCTGTGCCCTCACTCTTCTGGGCATGGCATCTGGTAATGAAATAGAGAATGTATCATGTGTATCTGACTGCTTTGTCCAAAGATGAATGCAAACTAAATGTCATATCCACACTGTGAGAATAAGAAATTATTTCTCAAAAACATCACCAGCATTTTCTCTGCATTTTTAACTTGCTTTTCCTCACCAGTGTCACTTTGATTATCCAACTTGGCCTTCTGCTGCAGGTTGTTTTCATTAGCATCCTGTCCCTGAGATTTCTGTTCAGGTCTGTATTCTGAGACAACTAAAAGTGATGGAGTGAACAACAATCAGCACTCAGACCAAACAAAAATGATCTCATCACAAATTAGGCAAAATCTCATAAAAGATCAAAGACTCTTCATTATAAAATTTTCTGCTGAAATATAGAACACTTTGCATCCATAACTGCAAAATAAGTTCTGGAAAAGAAAGATGACAGAATGGAATCCAATCTGACAGATCGTGCATTGAATACTGTGTTGAAGAGAGCATCGAGAGGCTGTGACTAAAAAGTGGTTTTGATAAGAGTAGGTAATGAGAGTTGCAAGTTCTTATCAGCAGGAGTTTGGCAAAGAATACAACCTCCAAATAATATCCTCATGAATAATGTTCTTTTTAATGGGAGAATAGAATATTCTGTCAATGCTAATGTATGTTCCTCTGCAACAACAGACTTGAAAATATTAACAGAAGAAGTGATGGTTTGGAATGCTGTACCAACCAGTCAACACTAAGTTTTTCCCAGCAAGTTAAGTTGGACCAAAAACAAGTCAGGTAGTAGTTGCTAAACGTTCAGACCTTTTAAATATTTGTTATGGAAGAAGACTTGCTCAGAGTTCAGAATAAGTGGGTACCCATAATTTTGTAATGCGATGATTGCATTGGATCAGCTAAGATTTTCAGACTGAACCTTGATATATCGAATTTATCATTCAACAGAACAAAAAATTGTCACAAGTGTCATACGTATCCAACGATCCTGGAACAGCAAAGCCCAAATATGATTGTAGCCTCAAGACCTTGTAAAACTGGTGGTGCCAATATTGAGATTGAAGTTTTGAGAGGATAGTCTGCTAACTTCCTTTACTCTAACTCGCCAGGCTACATTAAACTTCCAGCATAACTATAGTTGTCTGCTGTTATCTGAATTCTATGTAGGTAGATTCCGCAGTTCCACCATTTCCTGTATCATCCCATGTTCTCGTGAAGTACAGGATTCTTGGATAAATGCTGCCACACCACGCCACTTTTATATTTTTATCGCATCCTAATGTTATTTTCAACCCCACATTTGTCACACCTGCAGCCCTGAATGTATTCATTAGATTATACCAAATCAACATGGCCCAAGAGCATTTTGTGCATCAACCCACACACCACTAAAATCTTCATCTATCTGTCTGGTAGTCTGGGGATGCTGGATGATGTGGAACAGAGGTAGCGACTTGCTGCCTGCTCGGCTAAAACATCAGCTTTCCATTGACATTTGCAAAGGTTTCCAAGTAGATTATGTCTCTACCTTCTGAAGGGTAAAGGAAATGGCACGTGTACCAACACGAAAATGAGTACAGGATAAACCTCAGATAAAATTTGAATGTAAATGACCTACAAACTCTAGTCCAAGACAATGGATATTGCTCAAACACTAATCTGCATTGTCTCACCATTTTCAACTCTATTTTTCTCTCCATCCTGATGTAATTGTGCATCCTGAATGGACCTTGGAGATTGCACATTTGATGCTGACATCCCCTTGCATGGTTCATCTGTGCATCACAAGAGAAAAAGGAGACATGCTGTTATAACGAATCATTCCAAACAAAGACATTCTGACATCAGAAATCGTTGTCTTTAAACCTGTAGGTAGCAAACAATTGCAAATTAGATTATTGCTGCCAAAAGATAGAAAGCTCTGCAAAGAAAGATATAAGAAGGGTATCTGAGTTCAAGCAGCTGGAGTTAATGTAGCACATTTATGAGGGTGAACATTAAAAACAATCAGTCAATCAGAGAGATGGTCACAATGCACTTCAAGGGCCTGGAGGCTGAAAGGGAGTGGGTGAATGCTGGGCAGTTCAAAAAAAAAAAACAGGCAGATTAACAAGAGGCCCACTGAAGCCTTCCTGGTTTTCCATTTTGGAAGCTGATGAGGTTATGCTTCTTCAATGTGGACTGCAGTCACTGTCATTTTTGTGGCACCACAAGGAAGAAGTAAGAAAGAACAATAGTAATCGGGGTTAGTCAAGGATCAAGGATGTCACAGCACAGCTGTAAGGCATTCTGTATGGATAGGATGAACAGCCAGAAGTCATGGTCGACAATAGTATAATTGACCTGGACAGGAAGCGAGTGTGGTCCTGCAATCAGAATTTAGGTTACTGGTTGAAAAGCACCTCAAATTATTCCCAGTGCCAGGTGCAAGAGAGTATATATGAGATATGAAATATGAGGATAAGACAGAAAAATGTATCAGTGGATAGAGAGTGCAGGATCAAGGGATTTAAATTCCTGGCACATTGGGATCGGCTCTGCAGAAGATAGTACCTGGAAGAGCCAGATGGGTTGCAGTCCTTGACCTGAGGTCCTTGCAAATGTTTTGCTAATGGTTTTGGGAGGTCTTTAAACTAACCTGGCAAAAATGTGCAAAACTGAAACCTGGCTGAAGGTAAGGTAGGATAGGATGTTCAGTATCCCTGAGTAGTGTGTGTCTGGAAAATATGGAAAAGGAAGGGGGCAGGGCTGGCAGAATTGGTTGAGGAGATCATTGCAATGCTGGAGAAAGAGAGATGTCCCAAAGTGTTCACTGACAGAACCAATTTGGAGTTAAGGAACAAAAACTATAATGCTGGGTATAATGTATGGACGAGGAGAAAGTGAGGACTGCAGATGCTGGAGATCAGAGCTGAAAATGTGTTGCTGGAAAAGCGCAGCATCCAAGGAGCAGGAGAATCGACGTTTCGGGCATGAGCCCTTCTTCAGGAATGTATGGACCACCACCTTGAAAAGGATGCAGAGGAACAAATCTGCAGGAAATTCACAATGAGAGGCCATCATTATATATGAATTATAATGTGGAACTTTAATTAACCAAATATAAACTGCTAATGTAAGTGGAATCAAGTGGTAAGCATCCTAGATCATGGCCAGAAGAATTTCCAATACAGCATGCGTGCAGTCCAAAAAGCAGGAAACAATGTTGGACATGGTCCTCAGAAATGAAGCAGCCAACTGGATCAGTTTGGAAAACAGTGTTTATTGTATTGTAAGGTTCAGCACAGTGGAGGATGACAATGATTGATCTAAAGTAAGAAGAATCGTATCAACGGAGAGGTGACTTCGATGGGGCAAAACAGAAGAGGGCCAGATAGATTCGAATGAAAGATTGGGAGGAAACAATGGACTTGCTACCTTAAAAAGATGAGATGGTTCAGATACAATCAAAGCACATTCTCTCAAAAGGCAAAGATATGACAAACAAAAATCCAGAACTTCTTGGTGACAAAGAAGGTACAAATTAAGCGCTTATGACAGGTGTCAGGTTCGAAAGTGCAATTAAGAACCAAAAAGAATACAAAAGGTTCAGAGAAGAGTTGAGCAAGAATATTAGAAAAGCAAAAGGCGAATAATGGGAAAAGACCGGCAGCCAATTTCAACAGTAATCCTAAAGGCTTCTTCAAACATACAAATAGTGAAAGCATGGTAAAAGGATGAGTTGGGCTCATTTGGAAGGAAAAGGGGAATTTATAAATGAAACAAGGGACATGGTTGGAAGTATTAAGCGAATACTTAAAATAATACCACGTAACTCTGTCACAGGAAGGATTCAAAATTGATAAGGAGAAAGAATAGAACATTGATGCTTAAAGTTCACAAGACCAGATAAGATCATACCATCATAGGAAACACCTCCAAGTATATTTAAGGAGGTGTGAATGGAAATTGCTGGGCACCGGCCATAATTATTCAGTCTTCCCTCAACTCAGGGGAGGTAGCAGAAGACTGGATTATTGCTCAAAAAACGGTTAAGCCCAGTGATTATAGACCAGCCAGTTTAGTTGCAAACCTGGGGAAGAACTTTGAAACAATTATTCAGCGTAGAATTAGCAGACACATGGAATATCATAGGTTGATAAAGAAGAGCAGCATAGATTTCTAAAGGGGAAATCTTATTTAACTAACTTGCTGGAGCCTGTTCAAGAGGTCCCAGAAACAGTCAATTTGGGTAATGCTGTCGAGGTGGTGTCAATGGTCTTTCATGAGGGTGTTTGAATCAGTGCCATGCAAAGGTCTTGCCAGAAACTATTATGGAATAAAGGGCACAATAGATTCAAAAGTTGTCTGAGGAATAAGAAACAAAGAGTAATGGTCAGTGGAAGTTTCTTAAGCTGGAAGAAGGGGTGTACTGGAGTTTACCCGTTACCTTTCTTGATAGATATTAAAGACCTAGATCTTTCTGTACAAGGAGCAATTTCAAAGTTTGCAGTTAATACGAAACTTGGAAGCATTGTAAACCATTAGGAAGACTGTCTACAATATCAGAAAGGACAGCAACAAGTTAGTGGAGCGGATGGAAAGGTAGCAGGTGAAGTACAATGTGCAGAAGTTTGAGCAAGAACATGGACTCATGACATAAAATTACAATTTTGAAGAGGTAAAATTCTAAAGGCGGTGCAGGAGCAGAGTTACCTGGGTGTATATCAACAGAGATAATTGCAAGTGGTAGAACAGGAGGAGAGAGCAGTTTGGAAAGTACAGGAATATTCTAATTTACAAGGGCATAAAGTACAAAAGCAAGGCTGTCATGTTGAACTTGTATAAGACATTTGATAGACCTCAGCTGGAGTATATGTTACCTTCCTGGTACCAAACTGTACGATGGATGTGATTGCTTTTGCAATGAGGTTTATAACAGCAGTTCCAAGAATGAGTGAATCCAATTATGAGGATAGATTGGAGAATCTTGGAGAGGAGAAAGTTAACAGGCGATCTGATCCAGTCTTCAAAATTATAAGTGGACACGGAGGAAGTGTCCAGGCTTGTAAAAGCATCAAGAACAAGAGGGAACAGATTTAAACTGTTTGCAAAAGAAACATATGTGGACTCACGATATAAAATTGTTCCTGTATCCAGAACAAAGTATGCACAGAAGACACCGCAGGCAAAATGTGAATCTTAATGACCTTCAATTTCTTGTACAAAATAATGAATATTGCTCAAACACTAATCTGCACGGACTCACTATTTTCAACTTGATTTTTCTCTTCTTCCTCATGTAATTGTCTGTCCTGTCTCCACGTTGGAGATTGCAAATGTCTCAGAGTACATTGCGCACCCTCTTTCTTCTGCTGGGCAGAGTCCATAGCATCTGGTGAAGGAACAGAGAGTCTACCTGACTGCTGTGTCTAAGTTAAATGTCTAAATGTTAGTTACAGAAATTACTTCTCAAAAACATCACCAGCATTTTCTGTGCATTTTTAACTTGCTTTTCCTCACCACTGTCACATTGACTATCCAACTTGGTCTTCTGCTGCAGGTTGTTCGCATCACCATCCTGCCCCGGAGATCTCTGTTCAGGTCTGTGTTCTGAGACAACTAAAAGAGATGGAATAAACAACAATCAACATTCAGCAAAAAATACCATCAGAAATTAGCCAAAATATCATAAAAAAAACAAAGACTCTTCGTAGTAAAAGCTATTATTCTGAAACAGAGAATACTTTGCACTAATAATCACAAGATAAGTTCTGGAAAAGACAGAAGACAGATTGGAATGCAACTTGACAGCAACAGTCCTCTGGCATCCAGCCCACAAATTGGTTTCCTGGTTTGGAAGCTGGTAAAGGCATGGCTCTTCAAAAGATTGCAATCACAGTCATATATGTGAGACCAGGTAGAAGAAAAAAGTCAGAGCAATATTATTTGGCATTAGTTAGGGAACAGGTAGACATTTCTGTGGATGTAGATATGACTTGAGGATGTAATGTTGCCTCCCAGGGTCAAGGGTGTCATAGACTGGCTTAAAGCATTTACTGGATGGTCTGGGACTGGAAATATTCTGCAGTGGAAGTGTGGTGGAGGCAGATACAATTGAGGCATTGAAGAGGGTATTAAATTATTATTTAAATAGAGCCAATGAGCAAGGATATGAAAATCACAAGAATCACGCTGACTCATAACACTGATTTAGAGAGCGTATATAGACAAACAATCTCCTTCCAAACATAATATTTGCATCCTTTTATGAATCACGAGTGGTTAAACTGGATCATATTGAAAGCTTTCAGATAAAGAACAAAAACGGTTATCCAAATTTCGGATTATGAGAACAAGATCTCAAGTGTACCATAAAAATGTTAGGTGAACAATCAGCTATCTAAACAAAATACTCCCCACCCATCTCGTTAGGATAATCGAGGTTGTTCTGTAACTTGTATGATTAATATTGTCTCGGAAAATGTGAACATCTCTTTAGTTATGTGAGGGGTTGAAATGAGTCTGGCTCAACAGTAGGAGTGACGTTTGCGCCAAACTGTCCACCTTTAAATTAAATGGACAAATGTATCAGAGTACATTCCAAGCCCTTAGTGTTCTACTAGGCAGGTGAGGGATCAGAAAGAGTGTATCACAGAAATATGATGGCTTTGGCGTAAAAACAAAATCAATGTAATTCCACACTGTCAAACACAGGAATTATTTCTCAAAAACACCATTGCATTTTCTGATGACTGTAACCTTGATTTTCCTCATCAGTGTGACTTTGATTATCCAACTTGGCCTGCTGCTGTAGGTTCGGCTCATTATCTTCGAGTACATCAGAGCTCTGTTCAGGTCTGAGTCCTGTGACAAACAGAAGTGAGGTAGTGAAGAACAATCAGCAATTAGACCAAGCAAAAAGTATCTGATCAGAAATTATCCAAACACTCAAAAGGTTAAAGATTCTTTATAGTTTTGAAACATAGAATACTTTACATCCATAATCACAAAATAGGTTCTGGAAAAGAATGATGACAAATTGGAATCTAATCTGACAGACAGTCCATCGAACAATGTATCGCTGAAAGTGTGTACAGGCTGTGATCAAAAAGTGGTTCTGATGACAGCAGGTACTGAGTGTTAAAGATTCTCACCACGATGAGAAAGATTGGTGGCCAACTTCAAGGATAACCATACTGGCTTTGATAGGCACACAAATAGTAAGAGTGTAGTAAAAGGAGAATTAGGGCTGTTTTGGAAAAAAAGCAATGGAAATTATCCATGCAGGCAAGGATAATAGCGGAGGTATTGAATACTTTTCATCTGTTTTTTCCATGTTATAATGCCACTCAGGATCCTTGGATGACCTTCTGCCATACCACCACACTTTTAGATTCGTATCGCCTCCCAATGTTATTTTCAACCCCACATTTTGCCCAACCCGCATCCCTGAACATATTAATGAGATTACAAATCAATGTGACATAAGAACATTTCTGCATGTTACTTATTAACAAATTTGTGTATTAACCACACACCACTGAAATCTTTGCTTGTTTGGTAACCTGAGGATGCAGGCATGATTTGGAACAGAAGGTAATGGCATACTGCTTGTTCGGCTAAAATGTCAGCTTTAGAATGACATTTGGAGAGATTTCCATATAAGCTGTCCTTGCCTTCCTATACTGGGAACAGGAAATGATACGTGAACCAGGAACAGTGTGTGTACAGAGACTCCTCAAGCAAAAAGGGAATCTAAATGACCTTCAACCTCTTGTACAAAATAATGGATATCACTCAAACACTAATCTGCATGGACTCACTATTTTCGACATGATTTTCCTCTTCTTCCTCATTTAATTGTTCATCCTGTCTGCATATTGGAGACTGCAAATGTCTCAGAGTACATTCCGTGCCCTCCTTCTGCAGCTGGGCAGAGTCCATGGCATCTGGTGAAGGAACAGAGAGTTCACCGTGTGTCTGACTGCTGTGCCTAAAGTTGAATGCCTAAATGACACAGGAATTATTTCGTAAAAACATCACCAGCATTTACTCTACATTTTTACCTTGCATTTCCTCACCAGTGATGCTTTGATTATCCAACTTGGCCTGCCGCTGCAGGTTGTCCTCATCACCTTCCTGCCCCTGAGATCTCTGTTCATGTCTGTGTTCCGAGACAACTAAGAGTGATGGAGTGAAGAACAATACGCATTCAGACCAAGCAAAGAATATCATCAGAAATTTGCCAAATCTCATAAAAAATCAGACTCTGTACAGTAAAATCTTTTATTCTCAAACTGAGAACATCTGCACCAATAATCACAATATAGGTTCTGGAAAAGGGAGATGACAGATTGGAATGCAATCCGACAGCAGCAGTCCTCTGGGGTTTTCTGTTTTGTAAGCTGGTAAAGGCATGGCTCTTCAAAAGACTGCAGTCACAGTCATGTATGTGACACCAGAAAGAAGACACAAATTGCAATGTCATTTGGCATTAGTTAGGGACAGACAGACACTATTGTAGATGTATATAAAACCCAAGGATTTGATTAGATTAGAATCCTGACAGTATGGAAACAGGCCCTTTGGCCCAACAAGTCCTCACCAACCCTCCGAAGAGTAACCCATTCCCCGACTCTCTACTAATGCACTTATCACTATGGGCAATTTAGCATGGCCAATTCACCTGACTTGTACATCTTTGGACTGTAAGAGGAAACCCATGCTGACATGGGGAGAATGTGCAAACTCCACGCAGACAGTCGCCTGAGGCTGGAATCAAACCCAGTCCCTGGTGCTGCGAGGCAGCAGTGCTAACCACTAAGCCCATGTAATGTCTCCAAGGTCAAGAATGTCATTGAGTGGCTTCAAGCATTTTCTGGGAGAGGATGAACATCCAAAGGTAACGTTCCATAATGGCACCAGTGACCTATGCAGGAAGAGATTGTGATCCTGCAATCAGATTTTAGCAATTAGGTAGAAAATTACCGAGCAGGACTTCAAATGATGCCTTCTCCCGATTACCCCCAATCCCCTTGCCATGTGCAAATGAGAACAGAAATATAAGAATAAGGCAGATGATTGTATGGGTGGAAACATGGTCCAGGACTGAAGGATTTAAATTCCTTGGATATTGTGACAGCCTTTGAGGAAGATGGTACCTGTAGGAGCAGGATGCTTTGCAGCTCAACAGAGGTGAGACTGAGGTCCTTGTGGGACCTTTTGCTCGTCCTATTGGCAGGGCTTTGAACTTATGTGCCAAGGGTCTGTGAACTGAGAGAGAATACAGAGGACAATACCAGAGAACACAATATACTTGGAAAGACAGACAACACTGACAGAGTCATTTAATAGGTAAAGTTGTAGTAAGGGAGAAAGTAATAAAGTCTTCATCAGCATTCCTGTGCATGTACGTCATTGCATGGAGTATAATTAAAAAGACTGGGAAGTTAGAGGCACAAGTTGACATGTAGAAGTATGTTGTGGCAAAAACAGAGACCTGCTTTAAAGAAGGGTAGCACTGGGTGTTAAATATTCTGAGTACAAGGTGCCTGGAAAATGAAGGAAAGGAAGAGGGTTTGTAGAAATGATTAAGGAAATCATTGCAGATGTCATGGCACAGTGGTTAGCATTGCTACCTCACAGTGCCAGAGACCCGGGTTCATTTCCCGCCTCAGGCAACTGTCTGTGTGGAGTTTGCACATTCTCCCCCTGTCTGCGTGGGTTTCCTCCGGGTGCTCCGGTTTCCTCCCACAGTCCAAAAATGTGCAGGTTAGGTGGATTGGCCATGGTAAATTGCCCATAGTGTTAGGTGAAGGGGTAAATGTAGGGGAATGGGTCTGGGTGGGTTGCTCTTCGGAGGGTCGGTTGTTGGGCCAAAGGGCCTGTTTCCACACTGTAAGTAAGTAGTAAGTCCCAAAGGGTTCACCGATGAAATCAATTTGATTAAAGTTAAGGAGCAAAAAGGATGCAACTAAATTGTTTAATGGAATTTATTGACCACCAACCAGTGGGAAGGATGTACAGAAACAAATATGGAGGGAAATCAGAGAGATGCCAACATTATAAACTCGTTAAAATGAGGAATGTCAATTACCCAAACATAGACTTGTAGTATATTAGTAATGTAAGGAGTAGCAAGTGGCAAGCCTTCCTAGATTGTGTTCTTGAGAATTCCCTACAACGGTACGCTGTCAAAAAAGTTGAGATTCACTGTTGGATGTGGTTGTCACAAATGAGATGGACTAAGTGCATAAAATGTCAGTAGGGACAGCATTTAGGAGACAGTAATCATTGTACCATAAGGTTCAGCATGATGGAGCAGAATAGCAATGATCAATCCAAAGTAAGAAGAATTGATTGTGGAGAGCTGATTTCAACCTAGCAAATAGACTGGGCCAGATAGACTGGAACAAAAGGTAAGAGGTGAATACATGGACTTCAAAAATAAACTACGTCTTAAGAGGAGATGGTTCAAATAACAATCAGGGCATGATCCTTCAAATGCAAAGGGAAAGACAAAAACAATTCCAGAATTTCCTGGATAACAGAGGAGATAGAAATTAAGAGAAAGAAGATAAAGTGTGCCTATGACAGGTATCATTTATAAAATGCAGTTGACAACAAAAATAAATTTAAAAAAATTCAGAGGGGAGTGAACAAGAGTATTAAAAAAGCAAAGAGGAATAATGAGAAAATTCTAGGATAATCCGAAATGGTTCTATTAGCACTTAATTAGTAAAAGAGTATTAAAATGTGGAGTAGGGCCAATTCAAATCAAAAATGGAACTTTACACAGAGGCAAGGGGTGTGGCTGAGGTATTAAATGAATACTTTGCTATTTGTCTTTACCAAGGAGTTGGATGTCACCCAGTCCATGCTGACAGAAGAGGGAACTATGGACACAGATCATTGAACATTGACAGGACAGGTAGAGAGAGCATAGAATACTCTGGACTTAATCAAGACAAGCAAAGAGTACTAAAAGAAATTTAATAATACTAAAGGAGTACTTATTAAATTTTTAAGAACACACACAAATGTCACAATAGTACATTCTGTGCCCTTATTCTTCTGGGCAGAGTCCATGGCATCTGGTGAAGAAATAGAGAATGTATCATGTGTATCTGACTGCTATGCCCAAAGTTGAGTGCAACCTAAATGTCATATCCACACTGTTGGAATCAGAAATTTGTTTGTCAAAAACATCACCAGCATTTTCTCTGCATTTTCAACTTGCTTTTCCTCACCACTGTCACATTGACTATCCAACTTGGTCTTCTGCTGCAGGTTGTTCTCATCACCATTGTGCCCCTGAGATCTCTGTTCAGGTCTGTGTTCTGAGACAACTAAAAGTGATGGAGTGAGCAACAGTCAGCATTCAGACCAAGCAAAAGTATCTCATCAGAAATTAGTCAAAATCTTATTAAAACTTAAAGACTCAATCATAAAAAACTTTTTTTCTGAATCACAAAACACTTTGCATCCATAATTACAAAATAAGTCTTGGAAAGAAAGATGACAGATTGGAATCAAATCTGATGGATGGTCCATCTAATACCATCTAATGTATTGCAGGAAGTGTCTACAGACTGTGATCAAAGAGTGATTCTGATAATAGCATGTAAGGTTCTGATCACCATGAGCTCGGCAAACACGTTCAGTCTCTCAGTAATTATCCTGTAGGGAACAATGCTTTTAATGTGAGAGGGATAGAATATTTCAACAATGCCAATGTGTGTTGAGCTGCAACAACAGACTTGAAAGTATTAATTGAGTGATGGTTTGGAGTGCTGTACCAACCAGTCAATATCCAACATTTCCCAGCAAGTTAAGTTGTGAACCATACATACAGCAGCAACGTTAGCAAAAAAAAAACAAACAGGTCAGGTAGCAATTGCTGCACTCTTACATCTTTAATTAATTTTTTTTGGAAGATGACCGAGACTTCAGAACAACTGGCTTCTCACAATCTCATAACATGATGATTGTATTGTATAGCTAAACAAAATACAGAACAGAACCTCTACAGTGCAGAAAGCCACCATTTGGCCCATTAAATCTGCATTGATCCTCTGAAGAGCATCCCATTCCCCTGTCCTATCCCCACATTTACCATAGCTAATCCACTAACCTGCACATCCCGGGACACTAAGGACAATTTAGCAGTCAATCCACCTAAACTGCACATCTTCGGACTGTGGGAGGAAACCAGAGCACCCTACAGAAATCCACACAGAACAGGGAGAACGTGCAAATCCACACATACAGTTGCCCAAGGTTGGAATTGACCCAGGCTCTCCATAGCTGTGAGGCAGCAGTGCTAACCCCTGAGCCACCATGCAAGATTTTCCGAATGAACATCCTGAATTGGACTCATCATTCAACAGAACATAAATCTATTGCAAGCATCTTAAGTACCCAGAGATCCTGAAATAACAAAGTCAGAATGTGATCATAACATGTGACCATGTAAAATCTCTGAGGACTGATATCTCCACCCGAAACATTAACTTTGATTTTTTTTTCCACAGATGTTCCCAGACCTACTGAGCTTTTCCAGCAATTTCTACTTTTATCTTGTAAGACTTCTGATTCCAACAAGTATTGAGACTGAAGTTTCTCAATACTGTCTGCTCACTCCTTTTCCTCATACTCACTAATCTACATTTACCAAGGAGGTAGATGCTACTCAGGTCATAGTGACAGAAGAGGGAACTCTGTCACGGGAAGGGTTCAAAATTGATAAGAAGTGGTGAATAGACAGTGCTACTGAAGATTTATAAGATACAGGGACCAGATAAGACCATAAGAAGTATATCCAAAAATAGTGTATGACATTTGGATGGAAATTGCCAGTGCACTGGCCATAATTTTTCAGTCTTCCCTAGATTCAGGCATGGTGCCAGAAGAATGGACAATTACAAACATCACACCCTTGTTCAGAAAGATTTGGACATGCCGGTGTTGGACTGGGGTGTACAAAGTTAAAAATCACACAACACCAGGTTATAGTCCAATAGGTTTAATTGGAAGCACACTAGCTTTCGGAGCATCGCTCCTTCATCAGGTGATAGTGGAGGGCTCAATCCTAACACAGAATTTATAGCAAACATTTACAGTGTGATGTAACAGAAATTATACATTGAAAAATTGAGTGTCTGTTAAGTCTTTCATCTCTTTGAATACCATGATAGGTTCACTTCTTTCATGTGTAAATCACAAAACCCTTTTTTTTTAAAAAGTTGCATTCTCAGGTTAGCTGTTAACAATGGTGATAGCTAGACAATATGTTGAAGGTGTTGGCCCCCCTGTGTTCTCTGTCTATGCCATGATGTTTAGATTGATTCCAGTCTAAAAAGTGAGATAACAGAGTTTTACATGAATTCATGTAGTTTTTGAGCAAAGTACAATGTAACCCTGAAAGTACAAATTCACCCCACAAAATATATGTGTGCATGTGGGTCTTTGTGTGTGTCTGTCTGTATGGGTTGGGGGTTGAGAGTGTGAGAAAGTGTATGTGTGTGTGTAGTGAGTGTGTCACGGTAGGCGCTGCAATACGTGTCAGATTGTGGACATAGATACCACTATTACGCGTGGGAACACCTCCCACCGTGTACATGGCAGGTACTCATGTGACTCAGCCAACGTTGTCTATCTTATACGTTGCAGGCAAGGATTCCCGGAGGCATGGTACATTGGGGAAACCGAGCAAAGGCTACGACAATGGATGAATGGGCACCGCA
>NC_057720.1:85716387-85723404 GCF_004010195.1 Chiloscyllium plagiosum | reverse complement strand
ACAGAGAACACAGGGGGCTAACACCTTCAACATATTGTCGAGCTATCACCATTGTTAACAGCTAACCCGAGAATGCAACTTTTAAAAAAAAGGTTTTGTGATTTACACATGAAAGAAGTGACATTCATGGTATTCAAACAGATGAAAGACTTAACAGACAATCAATTTTTCAATGTATAATTTCAGTTACATCACACTACAAATGTTTGCTATAAATTCTGTGTGTTAGGATTGAGCCCTCCACTATCACCTGATGAAGGAGCGACGCTCCGAAAGCTAGTGTGCTTCCAATTAAACCTGTTGGACTATAACCTGGTGTTATGTGATTTTTAACTTTGTTCAGAAAAGGTTTTAAGGATAAGCCCAGCAGTTACAGACCAGCCAGTTTTGTGGTAATGGTGCGAAAGCATCTAGAAACAATTGTGTAGGATAGAATTCGCAACCACATGGATTATAGTGTGTTGGTTTGGAAGAACCAGTACACAAAAGGGAAATCATGTTGAACCAACTTGCTGGAGCCTTTTAATGAGGTCCTGGTAACAGTGTACATTGGTCAAATCATTGCCATGCAACATTATAGCTCATGGAATAAAAGGGACAGTAGCAATTTGGATGAAAAACTGGCTAAGTCATCAGAAACTGAGTGATGGTCAATGGTGATATATTGTCTGGAAGAAGGTTTGTAGTGGATTTTCCGAGGAGGTTGGTGTTGCAGATCTTGCTTTTCCTGACATATATTGATGACCTAGATCTTGCTGTGCAGGGGGCAGTTTCAAAGTTTGCAGCCCTCTTGTGGTGTAGTCGTAATGTCCTTATCCCTGGACAGGGAAGCTCAGGTTCAAGACCCACCTACTCCAGAGGTGTGTAATAACAATTCTGAATAAGTTGTTAAGGAAAATAGGCTAATTTAAAAAAAAATAATAAAATGGGGAAGTAATAGTCGAGTGAATTATTTCTGGACTGCTGGTTCAAGAAACTCAAAGTTTGAAGCTTATACAAAATGTTGTAAACTGTGAGGAGGACAGCGTAGAATATCAAAAGGTCATAAAGAAGTTGGTGGAGTGGGTGGATGGGTGGCAGATAGGCTTCAATTTAGAGACGTGTGAACTGATGCATTATTGTAGCAAGAACATGGACACAAAATATAAGAGGTACAATTCTAAAGGTAGCACAGGAGTAGAGGTACCTGGGTGTAAATGTGCACAGAACTTCAAACATGGCAGGACAGCAAGAACATCAGACCACAGCAACAGGAATTGGTTATTCAGTTCCTCAAACTTCTTCTGCCATTTAATGAGATAATGGCTGATCTGTGACCTGAATCCATGTACCTGCCTTTAGCCGATACCTCTTCAAATTGGTTTGGAAACATGTGAAAACGTGGCTAGTAAGAGCCATTTCTGCTCTTCAAGACTGTTTTGAGCACACTGACTGGCGTGTGTTCAGAGAAGCCACAACCGATGGCAATTCCATCAACTTAGAGGAGTACACAGCATTTGGTGATTTGCTACATTAGCAAGTGTATTGACGCTGTCACTGTGTCCAAGACCATCCCTTCTCACCCCAACCAAAAGGCGTGGATGACCGCAAAGGTGTGTGCTCTGCTGAGGACCCAGATTCCACCTTCAGAGCAGATGACAAGGTGGCCGTAACAACAGCGAGGGCCAACCTGACCCAGACCATCAAAGAGGCAAAGCATACACATGCACAGAGAAAACACAGCCACTTTCAGGATATGCGGAGCATGTGGAAGGGCATCCAGACCATCACCAACTATAGAACAGCATCACTTGTGCACGTGATGCCTCCCTCCTGGATGAGTTGAACAACTTTTATGCACGGTTTGAGGCATGAAATGATGTGGCAGCGAGGAAGTCCACATCCCCCCCCGCCCCACCCCCTCAATGACCAGGTGCTGTGTCTTACCACGGCCGACGTGAGGAAAACCCTATGCAGAGTCAACCCACGTAAGCCTGCTGGACCAGATAACATCCCAGGCAGAGTGCTCAGAGAATGCTCTGATGTACTAGCGGACGTTCTCACAGACATCTTCAACATCTCCCTGAGCTGCACCATAGTTCCAACGTGCTTCAAGGCCGCTACCATCGTTCCCAGGCTGAAGACGTCTTCAGCAGCCTGTCTCAATGATTACCGCCCTGCTGTGCTTATGCCCATCATCATGAAGTGCTTCAAGAGGCTTGTGATGAGGCATATTAAGACCCTGCTGCCCCCCTGACTGAACACCCTGCAGTTCACGTATTGACCCAACCGCTCAACAGATGATGCCATTTCCACCACCTTCCATCTGGCCCTTATCCACCTGGAGAAGAACGACACCTCCGTCAGACTACTGTTCATAGACTTCAATTCTGCATTTAGCACCATCATTCCTCAGCATATGATTGGAGAGCTGAGTCTGCTGGGTCTAAATACCTCCCTGTGCAACTGGATCCTGGACTTTCTGACGCAAAGAACTCAGTCAGTCCGGATCGGGAACAGCATCTCCAACACCATCACACTGAGCAGGGGGGCCGCCTCAGGACTCTGTGCTCAGTCCACTACTATTCACGCAGCTGACACATGACTATGCAGCAATGCACAGGTCAAATCACATCATCAAGTTCACTCATGATACGACTGTAGTGGGTCTCATCAGCAGGAATGACGAGTCAGCATACAGAGACAAGGTGCAGCAGCTAACAACCTGTCTCTACGTGGCCACCGCCATCCGACGCCTTAAAACGGCGGTGCTCAGACCCGGCGTAGTGCACCAGTTGGAGGACGCTCAGGTGTGCGGTGGGATCCCGTCCGCGCTCATCCCAGCCCCCACGGAATTTCACGTTGGCCCCAAGGTCCCGTACTTCCCGTGGGAGCCTGTGTGCCACAACCTGAGCCACCTCCAGAATTTTAATTTTGTCCCTTTTAAGGACGTAAAAAGGCGGGCCCTGTATCGACTGCTCCTGCACACCGTCCACCTCTTCTCCCTCATCCACCGTCCGGACACGCCTTGGCGTGCCCATTTGCCACCGGGCGGTGGGGATCCCCAGTGGAGGGCTCTCTACGCGGGAGCCCTCCCCCTTTCTCTCGGGGATCTGGGGTGGAGGGTGCTGCACTCAGCGGTCCCCTGCAACCGCAGATTGCGATGGTTCACAGACTCCCAGCTCAACAGCTTGTTCTGTGGCGCTGTGGAGTCCGTGGACCATGTATATATTGGGTGTGGGCATTTGCACTCAAACCTTGATCAATTAATACCCTCAAACTCCCTCCAACTCTATTTTGATTTAGTCCCTACCCTCCCCTTCACTGTTTTGATCACACAGCACTGCCCTTTGATGTGAAGGGCAGTGCTTGTCACTGGCCACTCGGGTGTTTCCTTTCTTCCTGGTGGTGGAAATTGAATAAAGATTCGTACACCTTGTGTCTCTCACTGTATCTCACACCTGCACACACACACAATATGGGTGCTGGGGAAAAGATATCGCAGTTAGGCGGTAGTGTGGGGGTTAAAAAAAACAGGAGTATCAGAGGTTCTGTTCACTCTGAAAGCTGGCTCAGAGGGGGCTAAATCAGTGGCAAGTGCTCCCCACGTGTAAATAAAGGGTAACTTGGTGATAGGGTACCAGAAAAAAAAATAAGCAGGAATGTAATAAATATTTGCTGAAAGAACTGCACTACTTTGTATTTATTTAAAATTATCTTCCATTTTGAAAAGTTGGGAAAAGAATGTTTAGCTATTTTGCTTCAAATCAAACAGTAATGCAATAAGTTTAATATTAATGTAATAATAATTGTAAAAAAAAAGACAAAAACGACCAGTCTCTGACTGTGGACAACACGAAAGAGATAGTTGTTGACTTCAGGACGGCACAGAGTGACCACTTTCTGCTGGACATCGACGGTTCCCCTGAGGAGATCATGAAGAGCATCAAATTTCTTGGCAAATACCTGGCATAGAATCTCACCTGGACCCTCAACACCAGCTCCATATCCAAGAAAGCCCAGCAGCGTCTCGACTTTCTGCGCAGGCTGGGGAAAGCCCACCTCCCACCCCCCCCGTCCTCACCGCATTCTACAGAGGGTTTGTAAATTGCACCATCTCGGATCATAAGACCCTACAACGGACGGTGAGGACAGCTGAGAAGATGACCAGGGTCTCTCTTCCCTCCATTACAGACATTTACACCACACGCTGCATCCAAAAGGCTAAGAGCATTGTGGAAGACACCACACGCCCCTCACTCAAACTCTTCTCCCTCCTGCCATCTGGCAGAAGATACCAGAACATACGGTCTCTCACGGTCAGACTGTGCAACAATGTCATCCCCCAAGCCATCAGGCTCCTGAACACCGTATAATTGGACTCTTTCCCATCTGAAATTCTTTCATATAGCTGCTTGAAAAATGTCTATCATTCATCATTCTTCTATTACACTGTTACTTGTGTGTTTTGCACTTCTTATGCACTTTATGCCATGTACGATTGTGTAGTTTGTGCTGTCAATTTAGCACCCTCAGTACTGGAGCAACGCTGTCTCATTTTTACTGTATCAGCTGTATACTGTATACCGTACAGTATACGGTAGAAATGACAAATAAGAGCTAATCTACTCTACTTAATACCATTGCTTCACAACTACTTATAAGTCTCGGAATTAAAGTTATCAACAGATCTAGCATCCACTGCCATCTCTGGAAGAGAGTTCCCAACATCTATCATCCTGTGTATAGAAATTCTGCCTTACATCTCAGTTCAACAGTCTGACACTAATTCTCAGACAATGCCCATAATTCTAGAATCCCCAACCAGGGTAAATTGTTTATCTTAAAATCCAAGGCCAATATATCCTTCCTAAGGTTTGACCCCAGATCTGCTCACCGTACTCCAAAGGGACTCTAACTTGGGTTTTGTATAATTGCAGCATTACTTCTGCATCCTTATACTCCAGTCCTCTAGAAATAAAGGCTAGCATTGTATCAGCTTTCTTGATTATTCTGCACCTGTTCATGGCAGATAGAGCAGTTTAGGAAACATATATTACTCTGGGCTTTATTAACAGGGGCATAGAGATCAAGAGCAAGGTTATTATGCTTAACTTGCACAAGACAGTTGTTAGACCTCAAATGGAGTATTATGTTACCATGCTGGGTGCCAAACTACAAGAAGGATGTGATCCCTTGGAAGAGAGTACCGATGAGACTTTCAAGAATAGGTCCAGGAATGAGAGACTCCAGTTATTAGGATAGTTTGGAAGAGTTTAGGATTATTCTCCTTGGAGAGAGGGAGACTAACAGGAAATCTGATCAAATATTTCAAAATAATGGAGCAGACAGGAAGAAACTATCTTTGCTCATAAAAGTGTTAAGATCTAGAAGGCACAGATTTTAAATATTTCATGAAAGAAACAAATACGATATGAAAAAAATCCTATTCACACATTGAGTGGTTTGGGTCTGGGATGCACTGCAATGCAGAGGTAAACTTGATGCATTATTGAGGGCATTAAATTATTATTTAAAGAGAAACAATGTACAAGGGTATGGGGTAAAGTTTGAGAATCACATTAAGTCATAACGTTTTGCAGAGCCTACACAGACTCAATTGGCCAAATAGTCTTCTAATTGTAAAATTCACATTCCTACATGAATCATGGGCGGTTCTGCAGGATCAAATCAAAAGTTTTAAGATAAATTGTATGTTTAACACTCTCTAGAAAAATATAATAAACTCTTTAGTAATACAACAGGTTGGGGGAAGTGTGGGCAGAGAGCAGGGGAGAGGTTTGCTCCAAACTGTCATCCATTAAATAAAAGGACAGAGGTTTCAGAGTACATTCCATGCCCTCATTCTTCTGCTGGGCAGAATGCATTGTGTTTGTTAAGGGAACAGTATTACCGAAATCTGATTGCTTTTGCCTAAAGAGGAGGTCGACATAAAAGGCATATCTCTGTTGTCAAACACAGGACTTATTTCACAAAAAACATCATGTGTTTTCTCTCCATTTTTACTTTCATTTTCCTCACCAGTTTCACTTTCATAATCCGACTTAGCCTGCTGCTTCAGGTTTTTCTCATTACCTTCCAGCATCTGAGATCTCTGTTCAGGTCTGTTTTCTGAGCCAACTACAGCGATGGAATAAAGAACAATCAGCATTCAGACCAAGTAAAAAGTGTCTTATCAGAAATTAGCCAAAACACATAAAAGTTCAAACACGCAAGACACTTTTCATCCACATGCACAATTATGGGGAGACAATGGTGTCACGGTAGTGTCACTAGACTAGCCAACAGTGAAATTTGAATTCAGTAAAAATTTGGGATAGGGAGCTGGCCTAATAGCAACCATTGTTGATTGTTGTAAAAACCCATCTGGTTCACAAATATTCCATAGGAATAAAAACTACTATCTTATCTGGTTTGGTATACACACGAATCCAGCCCCACAGCAATGTGATTGACTTAAATGCCATCTGGGCAATTAGGGTTGGGGAACATTAGTGGATGACAGTGGGTTGTTTGGGGTGACAGCCCATGTCTGGTGTATGGGGTTTGAGGTAAGGGAATGGGGGAAGGTGCTAAGGCCCTAAAATTATTGAGCTTGATATTGAGTCCTGAAGGCTGCAGCATCCCCAGGTGGAAAATGTGTGGCTGTTCTTCGAAGTTGCACTGAGCTTTGCTGGAGCACTCCAGCAAACCTGAAACAAATGCTGACCAGGGAACAGAGTTGTTGTGGTTCTGTTCGCCGAGCTGGAAGTTTTTGTTGCAAACGTTTCGTCCCCTGGCTAGGCGACATCATCAGTGCTTGGGAGCCTCCTGCGAAGCGCTTCTTTGATGTTTCCTCCAGTGTTTATAGTGGTCTGTCCCTGCCGCTTCCGGTTGTCAGTTTCAGCTGTCCGCTGTAGTGGTTGGTATATTGGGTCCAGGTCGATGTGTTTGTTGATGGAGTTTGTGGATGAATGCCATGCCTCTAGGAATTCCCTGGCTGTTCTCTGTCTGGCTTGCCCTATAATAGTAGTGTTG
>NC_057720.1:85711571-85715243 GCF_004010195.1 Chiloscyllium plagiosum | reverse complement strand
GGGTCTGGGTGGGTTACTCTTTGGAGGGTCAGATTGGACTTGTTGGGCCAAATGGCCTGTTTGCACACTGTTAAGGATTTTATGATTCTATCTCCTTTGAGCTTTCCCCCTCTCACCTTGAATGCATGCCCCCTAGTTTTAGGCATTTAATTCGACTGGGACAACACTACTATCATAGGGCAAGCCAGACAGAGAACAGCCAGGGAATTCCTAGAGGCATGGCATTCATCCACAAACTCCATCAACAAACACATCGACCTGGACCCAATATACCAACCACTACAGCGGACAGCTGAAACTGACAACCGGAAGCGGCAGGGACAGACCACTCTAAACACCAGAGGAAACATCAAAGAAGCGCTTTGCAGGAGGCTCCCAAGCACTGATGATGTCGCCTAGCCAGGGGACGAAACGTTTGCAACAAAAACTTCCAGCTCGGCGAACAGAACCACAACAACGAGCACCCGAGCTACAAATCTTCACACAAACTTTGAGGGAACAGAGTGCTGTGTTGAAGTGTCAGGCGGCAGGAAGCTCAGGCTCATTTTTTGTAGACAGAATGTAGGTGTTCCACACAGCAGTTGCCCAGTCTGTGTTTTGTCTCTCCAATATAGACCAGACTACATTGTGAGCAGCGAACGCAGTAAACTAGGTTGAAAGAAGTGCAGGTAAATTGCTGCTTCACCTGGAAGGTGTATCTGGGGCTTTGGACAGTGAGGAGGATATAAACTGGCAGGTGTTGCACCTTCTGCGATTGTATGGGAAGGTGCTGTGGGGGTATGAGAAGGTGTTGGGAGTAGATGAGGAGCTAATAAAGATGTCCCAGAGAGAACAGTCCCTGTGGAAGGCTTTTTAAGGGAGGAGAGGGGAATACGCATCTGGCGGTGGCAGAAATTATTGCTAATGATCCTTTGGATATGGATGCTGGTGAAGGAGATGGGTCTGACACAACTGAGGACCTTGTCAACAGAGTGGGGAATCTTGGTTGAAGAAGGAGGACATTTTGGAGGACCTCTTTTAGAAGCTTGTACCATCAGAACAGATATGATGGAGAACCTGGAAGAATGGAATAGAGACTGAAAGGAAAGTCTGACTGGCACTGCCTTGCCTAATGAGACGGTTTTATCATCCAAAATAGAACAGTGTAAACACTGTCAAAACTCTAACGATGCAAGCAAAACTTGTAACATTTGCAGCTCAATCCTAATCAATTTACAACTGACATATATATGTGTATATTTTTCCACATTTACAAAAAAATACACTCAACTAATGGTCAAATGTAAAATAAGGTTATTTAGATTATAGATGAAAACACGGTTTCGTTTTCCTTAGTGTGTAAGCTGACCTCAATGAGCTAACAAACTAAACACGCAGCCAGTGAAGCCAATATTCTAAATTTATCACGGAACGCAGGGCTGCTCCCAGTATCCAAACACAGGAGGGTGGCAGGGTGGATTTTTAAACCTCGTGAGGAGCAGTCACTTTCAAATTTTCAGAACTGAGGTTCTGTTCTTTAGCTTTTTTTTGTTAAACTTCGGAGGTCCTGGCAAATCCACCTCCGGTGCACACATTGCACTGCGCCCTAACAAATCCGTGAGCTGAGCCGCTCCCTCCAAAACTCTCACAATGCGAACAGCCTCCGACAACCGACCTCACTCAACGCTCTCGTTTTTGCCAATTCACCTTCCAGCTGGTGATCCATGCTGCTGCCGGTCAGGGCTGGCGGACCCACAGAATCCTCTCCTCACCTCACCCACCACCCACCCCCCCAAACCCCTGAGAGTCCCGCAGGGACAAAGTGAGCTTCCCCAGCCTGCAGCAGCGCAGTGTTCGTTTCCGCCCCGCTGGCTGGGTGGGTGGGTCAGAGAGAGAGAGAGAGAGAGAGAACCTGCGGAAAATGACCCGTGACAGCGGAGTGGGGTTGGGGGGGAAGCTCCTCTTGGGACGGACTGTGGGGCCAAACGCATTTCCGAAAAGACTGTGGAACTGACCTGGGGGGGGATGTCGACCATCATCAACAAAAACAAGTCAATCTGATTCGATCGACCCACCCAAAACGTATAATTCCGGAAACGATCTGCACTCGCGCTAACGTAACCCAAACAGAAAGCCTTGCAAAAGCAAGGAATTGAGGGCAATCACTTTCCTGTTTTCACAACAGAACATGGTGACAACAGACTTGGGGGGGGGGATAAAGGTACAAGAATGGCTACGTACTGATAGGACGTCTCACAAATTAGAACCTGCTTTGGAAATCAGAAATTGTTGGAGAAACTTAGCAGGCCTGGCAGCATCTCTGCTGAGAAACAAAGTCAACGTTTCCGGTCCAGTGACCCTTCATCAGAAATGCTTTGATCGATTGGAAGAGAAATAGGTGATTGATCCTCCGCGGTACCTGCCCCCTGCCCCCTGCCCCCTCCCCCCCAGATCAATGGCAGACCTGTCCTGGCTTCATATCCTTAAATATCTTTTTCCAACAAAAGTCAACCAGTCAAACTGAAATTTTGCATTGGAGTTGGCCTTCTTTGTGTGGGAGAGAATTCCATTTCTGTTGGTCGGTGTCATGATGCAGCCAGCGCTTGCGATATCTTGTTTACTGAGGCCTAGATGAGGTTCTGCCACTGCCACTCGGCTTCTGATTGCATTACAGCGTTGGTTCAAACATGGGGAAAAGAACTGAATTCCAGGGGTGAGGTAATTAACAGCCCTTAACATCAAGGCCACATTTGACTGCCGTGGGCGGCACGGTGGCACAGTGGTTAGCACTGCTGCCTCGCAGCGCCAGAGACCCGGGTTCAATTCCCGACTCAGGCGACTGACTGTGTGGAGTTTGCACGTTCTCCCCGTGTCTGCGTGGGTTTCCTCCGGGTGCTCCGGTTTCCTCCCACAGTCCAAAGATGTGCAGGTCAGGTGATTTGGCCATGCTAAATTGCCCGTAGTGTTAGGTAAGGGGTAAATGTAGGGGTATGGGTGGGTTTCGCTTCGGCGGGTCGGTGTGGACTTGTTGGGCCGAAGGGCCTGTTTCCACACTGTAATCTAATCTAATCTTTACATTAAGGAGCTCTAACAAAACTGGACTCTGGGAGAAAGTGAGGACTACAGATGCTGGGGATCAGATTCGTAAGTGTGGTGCTTGAAAAGCACAGCAGGTCAGGCAGCATCCAAGGAGCAGGAGAATTGACATTTCAGGCAAAAGCCCTTCATCAGGATCAGGTCGACACGGTCATTCTACAAGATCATAGCTGATCTACCCCAGGTTTAACTGCTGTTTAATGCCATCTCATCATAACTCAACTCTCCAATGTTTCAAAAATCCAACTGCCTCCTCGATAAATTCTTCCAGCAATCTAGCTTCCACAAGTTTCTGGGTTGGATAATTCCAAATGCTCGTTAATTGGAATAAATGATTCCTTCACATCTCTGTTTTAAATGAGTAACTATGGCCCCCAGTTCAAGGTTCCCCCACAAGCGAACACATCTCCTCAAAATCAACCTTTTCATTCCACCTCAGAATCATTTATAGAGTCATAGAGATGTACGGCACGGAAACAGACCCTTCGGTCCAACCTGTCCATGCCGACCAGATATCCCAACCCAATCTAGTCCCACCTGCCAGCACCCTGCCCATTTCCCTCCAAACCCTTCCTATTCATATACCCATCCAAATGC
>NC_057720.1:85699033-85708678 GCF_004010195.1 Chiloscyllium plagiosum | reverse complement strand
CCTTTTTGTACAGGTCACTTCTACCCCAAAACAGATTCCAATGATCCAAAAATATGAATCGTTTTCCCATACACCAGCTCCTCAGCCATGCATTCATCTGCTCTATCCTCCTATTCCTGCCCTCACTAGCTCGTAGCACTGGGAGTAATCCAGATATTACTACCCTTGAGGACCTCCTTTTTAAATTTCTACCTAACTCTCTGTAATCTCCCTTCAGAGTCTCAACCTTTTCCCTTCCAATGTCGTTGGTTCCAATGTGGCTAATGACCTCCTGCTGGCCCCTCTCACACTCTCTGTAATCTCCCTTCAGAGTCTCAACCTTTTCCCTTCCAATGTCGTTGGTTCCAATGTGGCTAATGACCTCCTGCTGGCCCCTCTCACCCGTGGGAACATTCTGCACCCTCTCTGAGACACCCTTGATCCTGGCACCAGGGAAACAACACACCATTCTGCTTTCTCTCTGCTGGCCACAGAAACGTCCGTCTGTACTTCTGACTACAGAATCCCCGAACACAATTAATCTCTTGGAAGCCGGCATACCCTTCGTTACATTAGAGCCAGTCTCAATACCAGAAACTTGGCTGTTTGTGCTACGTTCCCCTGAGAATCCATCACCCCCTACATTTTCCAAAACAGCTTACTTGTTTGAAATGGGTATATCCACAAAAGACTCCTACTCTAGCTGCCTACCTGTCTCACCCTTCCTGGAGTTAACCCATCTATGACTGTGTCTGAGACTTTCCCCCCTTCTTATAACTGCCATCCATCACATACTGTTGCTGTTGCAAATTCCTCATCGCTTCTATCTGTCTCTCCAACCGATCCACTCGATCTGATAAGATTCGCATCCAACAGCATTTATGGCAGATATAATCCACAGTAACCCTTAAATTCTCTTTAAACTCCCACATCTGACAAAAAGAACATATCACTGCAAAGGCCATTTTTGCTCCTTCACAATCTAAAGACCCAGAAAATAACACCATCATATTCCTCTACAAACACTGCCCCAGGTTAAATTAATAGCTATGGCTTATATTTTAAGTTTAATCAAGAGACATATATCCAAAAGCGAATAATCAAGAAAGAACCCACTGTACTCACTATTGCAGCCTTTCTCTTGGACAGACATAAAACAACAAATAACTTTTGATTCTGTGCTGTAAACTTCGCCCAACAGTTCCTCCAAGATTAGTTGTGAAATTCATTGTTTGTTAATTTTCCCAGATGCACTCTGATGTCCAGCGATACACAAAATCAAACAACAAAGGCGGTAACTGTGCAGGTTTTCTCTCTCTCTCTCCTGCACTGACCTCACCATGTGCTTCCTTTGTCTGCCCTTCTCCCTTTTAAACTGCTGTTGTTTTGACTTTTTTTTTCCAAAGTTCAAAACAATTGCAATAACATATAAAACAATAATTGCTGCTCCTGGAATTCGAGGAAATCACCTCCAACACCTAAAATACCCCCCAAAAAGGAGCAGCTCTTACAGCCAGAAATTTTTCCCGTCCTTCAGAATTCTCTTTGTGCAAGCAGGCCCTTCAGCCCAACCAGCCCACGCCAACCCTCTGAAGGGTAATCCACCCAGCCGCATTTCCCTCTGCCTAATGCACATAACACTGTGAGCAATTTAGCGTGGCCAATTCACCTGACCGGCACATCTTTGGATTGTGGGAGGAAACTGGAGACCTGGAGGAAACCCACGCAGACACAGGGAGAATGTAGTAACTCCACACAGACAGTCACCCGAGGCATGGGATCGAACCTGGGGCCTTGGTGCTATGAGGCTGCAGTGCTAACCACTGAGCCACCGTGAGCCTAATTTATGTTTCAATAAGCTCACTCCTCATTCCTCTAAACTCTGATGATTGAAGGCCTAAGCTGTTCTCAATACGTCAACCACCTCATCCCAGGAATCAGCCTACTGAATCTTTTTTGAACTGTACCCAATGCCAGTATATTCTTCCTTAAATACAGGGACCAAAACTGTTTGCAGCCTTCTAGGGGTGGTCTCATAAACACTCTGTACAATTAGGAACATGAGTAAAGCCATTCAGCCCCTCGAGCCTGTGCTGCCCTTCAATGAGATCATACTGATCTGTGGCCTAATTCCATATATCTGCCTTTGCCCCATTTTCCTTGATATCTTTGCTTAACAAAAAATTATCTCTCAGATTTAAAATGATGAACTGACGTAGGACGTACTGCTGTTTGTAGAAGAATTCCAAAATTCTACCACCTTTTGTGTGTAGAAGTGTTTCCTAACATCTCTCTTCAGTGGTCTGGTCCTAATTTTTAGACTATGCCCTCTAGCTCTAGAATTGTCAACCAGTGGAAATGGTTTATCTTTATCCTGTCCTTCCCTATTAAGATCTTGAAGACTTTGATCAGATTATCCCATAGTCTTCTAAATTCTAGAGAAAACAGGCCTAATTTGTATAATCTGTTCTCTTAACTTAATCTCTGAAGTCCAGGTATCATTGCTCCAAGGCCAATATATCCTTTGTGAGGTGTGATGTCCAGATCTGCTCACAGTACTCCAAATGGGGTCTTCTAGATATATAGCATTCCATTAGGTTTCTTGATTATTTTCTGCATTTGTTTGTGGCATTTTAGAGATGTATGCCCCTGAATCCACAAGTCTCTTTGGATATCCCTGTATTTGACTTCATACCATCTAGAAAGCGCCCTGATTTTTCCTTTTTTGATTCAAAATGGATAACCTCACACTTGCTTTCATTGAGTTCCATCTGCCACAGTTTTGCCCATTCACTTAGTCTGTCAATATTTCTATGTAATTTTATGTTTTCACCTACACTATCTACAATGCTGCCTAACTGTATCATCAGTAAATTTGGATATATGAATCTCTATCCAAGTAGTTAATAAATAATGTGAATAATTTTGCCATAACATAGATCCTTCTGGGACATCACTGGTCAAATTCTGCCAATTTGAGTGCCCACCCAGTTTCCCTATTTTCTGTCGTTTGCCATTCAACCAATATCCCTGCCATGTCAGTGATTTACCCCTCAAATCCACCTTTAACAGTCTCTCGTATGAGTGGGTCTTCATCAGGCGTCTTCTGGAGGTCCATATTGACGACATTGATAAACATTCCCCTGTCGACTGTTTTAGTCACCTCCTCAAAAAAAATCAATGAGGTTTGTCAGGCATGACCAACCTGTCATGAATCCAATCTGGCTTTCCCCGATGCACTGAAAAGTTTTGAACTGTTCAGTTATCCCATCCACGAACAATTTCGCCAACACAGATGTTGGCTAACTGGTCTGTAATTCCCTGGTTTTATCTTCCACCTTTCTGTCGTTTGCCATTCAACCAATATCCCTGCCATGTCAGTGATTTACCCCTCAAATCCACCTTTAACAGTCTCTCGTATGAGTGGGTCTTCATCAGGCGTCTTCTGGAGGTCCATATTGACGACATTGATAAACATTCCCCTGTCGACTGTTTTAGTCACCTCCTCAAAAAAAATCAATGAGGTTTGTCAGGCATGACCAACCTGTCATGAATCCAATCTGGCTTTCCCCGATGCACTGAAAAGTTTTGAACTGTTCAGTTATCCCATCCACGAACAATTTCGCCAACACAGATGTTGGCTAACTGGTCTGTAATTCCCTGGTTTTCATCTTCCACCTTCCTCAAAAAGCAGAGCAACATGCAATTTTCCAATCCCAACAGGATGACTCCTGTATCTAAGGAACTCTGAAGGTTTGTAGTTTGGGCAGTACAATCTCTTACTTCCTTTAACATCCTTAAATGGAATCGGACAGTTCTGGGGATTTGTTATGCTTTAATTCCATTAATGTCCTTATTACTAATGTGTTATTTAGGTTACTTTTATTCAGTGCCTACCCCAATCCATTATTAATTTCCCTGGCATTTCCAGCAAGCTAGTCTCCTTTTCTGTTGTAAATACTGAAGCAAAGAAATTATTCAATATGTCTGCCATTTCCCTAGTCATTAGCAATATCCCCACTTTCAGTCTTTAGTGAGCCAACATTGATCCTAACCACCCTCATTTCCTTTATCTAACTCTAAACTTTCTTTATTGATTTTGACACCTCTTGCAAGATTTTTCATAATCCCTTTCAGTAGCTCTTATAATCTGTTTTGTGGCCCTTTGCTGGTCTTTATATCTTTTCTATACAGCAGGATCTGTGCTGTTTTTGTATTTTTGTAAGCTGTTTAGTTTTATTCTGTCCATTTTCTCTTTGTCCGTGGCTGTTTTTCCTCTTTTCTGCCATTTTCATTATCCGTCCTGTAAACCTTACATCTGATAGATTTACTTCACCGTCCTGACCATCCTGTAGCCATATCTCAGTAATGGCATCAATATTTGATTTGAAGTTTTGCCCGTAGTTCATTTAATTTATTCCTTACACTCTGTGCACTTCATCATAGAATCCCTACAGTACAGATAGAGGCCATTTGGCCCATCAAGTCTGCATAGACTCTCCAAAGAGTTTCCCACATTTACCATAACCCACCCAGCCTGCACATCCCTGGACGCTATGGGCAATTTAACATAGCTAATCCACCTAAGCTGTACATCTTTGGAGTGTGGGAGGAAACTGGAGCACACGAGAATACCACATAGGCGCAGGGATAATGCACAGGCTCAACACAGACAGACACCCAAGGCTGGAATGAACACAAGTATCTGACGCTATGAGGCAGCAGTACTAACTACTTGGATATAGAACTCTGACTTGGCGCTCTAAGATGACCCTCAGCACTGATGCTTTGTTCACCAGCTTACTATTTTTCTTTTCTGGTTTAACCAATATATTAAAGTTTTGACATTATCTGCTAGAGTTGAAATCGGATTCACGACTGTTTCTTTAATCTCTGTCCTGATTTTGAAATTGAATTGTCTGCCCCCTCCCCACCTTTATACTAGTTTCAAGTCCTTCTGACCACTCTATTTAGTCTTTCCACCAGGACGAGTCCCAGATTAGTTCATGAAGTCCACCCCAATACTATAGTTCCTTCCTGGCATGTGTTGTAAGTTAACATGTTTTTAATTGCAGAAATTGAACCACAGGGCTCTAACCTGGAAAGATAGGTTGGCCATTATATTTACCACCATTGTTTACTCACATGCATTACATCACTTTTTCCAATCATGAATATACCATAGTAAAAGGAAAACATGTTAGGAATTCTACTGTATTGATTGGCACTGAGGTTACAGCGGACCTTGATTAGATGGGCCAATGAGCCGAAGAATGGCAGATGGAGTTTAATTTAGATAAATATGCATTTTGGTAATCTGGCAGGCCTTGCACAGTTAATAGTAGGGCTCTTTGCTACCTTCCCCCACCATCCTCTCTGACCTATCACCTCCATTCCCACCCCCATTCACCTATTGTACTCTATGCTACTTTCTCCCACCCCCATCCCCACTCTCATTTATCTCTCCACTCTGCAGGCACCCTGACTCTATTCCTGATGAAGGGCTTTTGCCCGAAACGTCGATTTTCCTGCTCCTCGGATGCTGCCTGACCTGCTGTCCTTTTCCAGCACCACTCTAATCTAGACTCTGGGAAGTGTTGCCAAACAAAGAGACATAAGGGTGCACGTAGACAGAGTTGTGAAGAAGACTTTTGGCACGTTTGCCTTCATTGATGAATGCATTGAGTGTAAGATTTGGGAAGTCATGTCATAGCTGTACAGGATATTGGTTAGCCCACTTTTAGAATACAGTGTTCAATCTGGTCTCCCTGCTATATGAAAGATTTTGTTAAGCGTGAAATGATTCAGAAAGGATTTACAAGGACATTGCTAGGGTTGAAGGGTTTGAGCTATAGGGGGAGGCTGAATAGGTTGGAGCTGTTTTCCTTGGAGCATCTTGAGACTGAGGGGTGATCTTACAGAAATTTATAAAATCACAAAGACATGGATAGGGTGAATAGCCACAGTCTTTTTCTCAGGATAGGGAGTCCAAAACTAGAGGGCATAAGTTTAAGGTGGGAGGGGAAAGATTTAAAAGGGACCTGAGGGACAAGGTTTTCACGCAGAGGGTGGTGTGTGTATGGAATGAGCTGCCAGAGGAGATGGTGGTGTCTGGTACAATTACATCATTTAAAAGGAATCTGGATGTGTATATGAATAGGAAGGGTTTGGAGGGATATGGGCCAAATGCTGGCAAATAAGACGAGGTCAGTTTAGGATATCTCGTTGGCATGGATGAGTTGGATTGAGGGGTCCGTTTCTGTGCTGTATAACTGTAGAACTCTATTTAAATATTCAGTAATCATTATCTTTGAAACAAAAGAAGTCCTGCCATTAAACATAAAAGTTTCCAAGCTCCTGCTACACTTGATTGATCGACAATCAGTTTTGAAATAGAGTATTGGCCACAAGTTAAAAAAATGACCCCTTGGGGCTTCTGTTTCAGTGGATTCCCTTGTTGTCACTTTCCAGGATTTTTTCTGATTGCAGGGCTGAGTTCCAACCAGAAATACTTACCTCAGCAGGAGCGGAGCATTGGTCAAGTGATGGCTGTAATATGCTCACATCTCTGCCTCTCAACATGGCATCTTAATTCTTAAAACTGAAAGAACAAATGTGTTTTTATTTGTTTTAAAACCAAGCAAATAATTCCAATGAGTAGTTGACAGTTTTGTCTTGGCACACACCCCAACCCACAGATATTTGGGAATGGAACTTGCTTATGATTCTTGAGGATTATGAGATTCCATACTCCACATCTCCAATAAAACAGACCCCATTGTAGGAAAATAGCTTGGGCTCTGAAATATTCTCCATTTCAAACCCAAACTCCACAGTGGAGTAGCCAATGGTGGAACTGCTGAGTGCATGCTCACTTCTCACAGTGATTTGACATCCCAAAATCAACTATCTTGAGATTTCCTCCCTCGCAGAGGATAATCAGTAAGACTGGTGAATTGAACAAACTGGTCTGATTCATCTTGTACACTTCGAAATGGAGGTCAAACACAAATCATAGAAATAGTAGCCATAGTCACAGAGGACCACAGGGCTGGTCTCTCATTAGAGAAAGATGAGTTTAACCCGAGGGTCACAGGGTCTCCATCAAGGGGTGAGGTGAGAAAGCAGGACCTTCATGGCAACTTCAGATGGTGTGGAAATTGAACTGCTCTGTTGAATTCACTCTGTATCACCAACCAGCAGTCCAGCCAATTGAGCTAAGTGGAACTAATGCTGCCAGACCTGCTGAGTTTCTCCAACATTCTCCAAGTCTGTTCTGTTAGTTAGCCCTCCTGGCCTGGATGACTTGGATGGTCATTCCTCGATACTTGTGGGCTTAGAGGACCTAGGCCTCCTGAGAGTGCACTGCCAACATGCAGTGTAACCCTGTTCACTTTGAACATTTGCAGGCTTTGCACTTACAGGTTGAGGACGAGTTGATAGAGGAGCCAGGGATCTCTGGAGTATCCTGAAAATCTTCAAGGAGTCCTATGTTTTGCTTCTTTAAGGATGCCTACTGACAATACCCTGTCTCTCTGAAAGGAATGAGGTAGAGGTTCTTTGTCCATCTCTTGTCTTGTCATTGCTGCTGAGAGTAATGAAATGCATGTCATTGTGTGGATATCAGCAAATACTTAATGTGCTGGATTCGGGTCTCCGTGATGCTGGCACCTGTCTATCTCGTAAAGGCTACTTTTCTTTTGGTCTGTGGACTAAAAATTAAAAAACATACTACTTTAAACAAAGGTGACTGTCGAAGATGATGGAAGCAGTTTTAAAGTCAAATTACTGGAAGACTTAATGAGTTTTGTATATACGATGTTGCTTTATTGGAGTAATTCTGCCCAGAAACAATTTTTTATTGCCTTTTCAATTGACATCAGTTGTTTTAGGTGCAAGAGAGCACAGCTAGTAAGAACTTCTTTATTAAATCCTGTGCACCTGCACAGGTGGCTAGAGTCTTGTGTGAGAACAATACACCAGAAACATCTATCTTGTGAAGAAAACCATCGCACTTTCTCTGTCATATGTGTGGAGAAGTCAAAGAAAATTCCTAGTAGCTAGTTACCATCTCTCACCTTTCCTCTGTTAGCTGCTCTCGCTGCAGATGCCCTGCTGAAAGGGAATGAGAACACTATCTTCAAAGACAATAAAAGGGCAATTTCTTAATCAATGAATTAAAAACTGAGAATTATATCCACAATCTTGTCATCAGCACAAATTCAGAAGGAATCCAATGAAAATACTTATGTACATATGTGATCCAAACTGGTGCTATTGGTTGTTTCCCTGTTGTTTTTTTGTCCACCTTCAATATTCATATCTGTCTTTGACTGTATGTTTGAATAGGAATTTTTAAAGTGAGGTAAAATTGAAGTGATACAGTTATAGATTTGCCATTCACCTTCTCTACCTTTTGCCACTGGTTAAACGTCTGATTGTAATAAATTATTATTTTCTTATTAATGTAAAAATCTGGTATGCATATTCTTCTAACCTGAACTAGATAGGTAAAAATGAGGACTTAGGTGATTTAATTGCATTTTTACATTTGTGATGACTCTGGGAGTACTGGGGCTTGATTTCCAGCACAATAATCCGTGATTCATTATAATATGGAGAGACAGTCTCATGCATACCAGATTCTGGATTAGTGGTGCTGGAAGAGCACAGCAGTTCAGGCAGCATCCAAGGAGCTTCAAAATCGATGTTTCAGGCAAAAGCCCTTCATCAGGAATAAAGGCAGTAAGCCTGAAGCGTAGAGAGATAAGCTAGAGGAGGGTGGGGGTGGGGAGAAAGTAGCATAGAGTACAATGGGTGAGTGGGGGAGGGGATGAAGGTGATAGGTCAGGGAGGAGAGGGTGGAGTGACTTGTGCAGGCTCTAGTAGCATTTAGAAGAGGCCATTGACCCTCAGTTCCACCTCCATCTCAGAGGAGGAAGCCACTGAACGCCCAGAGAACTCCCACTCTCCATCATTTCAGAGTTTTCTCCTTCAGTGGATAGTCCCTCTAGCTTAGACTCAGGAGCAGAATGCATTGAGCACATCACTGACATGTCCTCGGCAGAGTGGGAGGGGGAGTTGAAACTATTGAAGTCCACATTGATGCCCTGGGGTTGAAGTGTTCCGAGGCGGAAGATGAGGCGTTTTTCCTCCAGGCGTCTGGTGGTGAGGGAGCGGCGGTGAAGGAGGCCCAGGACCTCCATGTCCTCGGCAGAGTGGGAGGGGGAGTTGAAATGTTGGGCCACGGGGCGGTGTGGTTGATTGGTGCGGGTGTCCCGGAGATGTTCCCCAAAGCGCTCTGCTAGGAGGCGCCCAGTCTCCCCAATGTAGAGGAGACCGCATCGGGAAAAGGAGATAGGCAGATAGGACAAGTCTGAACAAGTCATGGGGACAGTGCTGAGTTGGAAGTTTGGAACGAGGGTGAGGTGGGGGAAGGGGAAATCCGCTTAGGGAACATCTCCGGGACGCCCGCACCAATCAACCACACCGCCCCGTGGCCCAACATTTCAACTCCCCCTCCCACTCTGCCGAGGACATGGAGGTCCTGGGCCCCCTTCACCGCCGCTCCCTCACCACCAGACGCCTGGAGGAAGAACACCTCATCTTCCGCCTCGGAACACTTCAACCCCAGGGCACCAATGTGGACTTCAACAGCTTCCCCAT